>NC_045786.1:98531795-98831795 GCF_009873245.2 Balaenoptera musculus | reverse complement strand
AATGCTTAAAAAAGAAGTCCTAAATAAATGCAAAGTTGTGGTGTTTATAATTTTATATACCTGTTACAGTAATTCAGTCATTCTAAAATTGTTTTGATTTTAAACATTTGAAAAAAAATACTTAGATGATTTTTAACTGGTAGCTTGATGGAGGTAGGAATATAACTGACACTTTTTAGCATCTAACCAAAATTCTTTCACTTATAAAGCTAAATTGTTAATTCCAAGGAACAATGTGCCGATGGTGCCTGCAATTAAGAAGCTCTCACCTTTGTAGATGACAATTTTGTGTCTTCCAGCAAGTGCTATTGTTAATGGGAAGAAAAGATTCCTGCTTTCTTGTTCAAACCTTGAACTAGTAACATATCATTATTCATTCACATTACTGTTAGTGCATTGATTTAGTGTAAAATCATTTTATAATCACAAATGGGCAAATAGTTTATTTACATGAGAGCTGTTACTACCCCCTCACCCTGCACATTTTACTTTTGTCTTTTTCTCTGAATTGCCAGCCTGTTACCTAGCTTTCTTCCTCTCTCTAAAGTAGAAGGCACAAAATGTCTTCTTTGTGCCCGGGTGTGGAAGTAAAGATGTTTCTGCTGTATGCCTTCCTGAGAAACCTGGGATTTTGCAAAATCACACACTAAATTAATAGGACTTAAGGGACAAATTAAGGGTAGGAGCTGGCCACTCAGAATTTATGCAAGTTTGTGACCAGATGACTGACTGACTCAAGCACGGAAAAAATAACTAGTGCTTAGGGAGATCATTTGAGGGACAGCCCAGGCAGGCAGCTCATAGTGGTGGGAGGCTGCTGCAGGGGATATTAAGAATGTCCGAAAACACGTTAGTCTCTGCAGCATCTTCAGAACTCAGCAAGCGTCGTGTGAGGGACGTTGGTCACGCTTCAGATCTCCAGCTTTGTCACTCTAGACCTATGTGACTGCTCCCATCTCAGCTGGCTTTTCTTCCCCAGCAGTAGTTCTCTGCATGAGCTGGGACTCGGGCCTCCTGGAGTTTTGTCCATTAACTGGATTCTTTGTCTTTTAAAAAAATTGATTTGTACACAATAGCCAATATATGGAAACAGCCTAAATGACCTTTGATGGATGAATGGATAAAACATGTGCTATATACATACAATGGAATATTATTTGGCCTTGAAAAGGAAGGAAATTCTGACACATACATACTACAACATGGAGGAACCTTGAGGACATGCTGAGTGAAATAAGCCAGTCACAAAAAAGGACATGTATGAGTCCATGTACATGAGGTACTCAGAGGAGTCAAATTCATAGAGACAAAAAGTAGAATGGTGGTTGCCAGGGGCTGGGGGGAGGCGGGAATGGGGCTTATTGTTTAATGGGTACAGAGTTTTCGTGTGGGAGGAGAAAAAAGTTCTGGACATGGATGGTGGCCATGGTTGTGTAACAACGTGAACGTACCTAATACCATTGAACTGTACACTTAAAATTTACCATTTTCATTGTTTTTTATGCTGTATCTGTTTTACCACGAAAATTTCTTAAACATTTATTTGTAAAGTGTACGTTGTAGTAGATGAATAGTCTTTTACCTGTTGTGTTGCAAATATTTCTCTTATGTTGTGATTTGTCTTCTGACTTGATGGCTTTTGGCTATACAGACGCTTTACATTTTATGGAGTCATAGACATTTTGTATTGTGTTTATAAAGGTCATCTTCACCCCTGAGGTTATAAAAGTATAATAAGTTTTACCCACGTTTTTCTCTAACACTTTCACCTTTTAAAAATCTTTAAATCTTTGCTCTGTAGAGTTTATTTTGGTGTTGGGAATTTAGTGGTTTAGGACAGTACAGCGAGGATATTTCTAGTGCTTTATTATTTTCAAGGATTATTAGGACTTGAGGGAAACAGCCTTTGCTCTCTGTTTGATTCTTACACACTGCTGAATTTTGATTTGTATACGGCTGTCGGAACGGAGAGGTGAGGGGAGTGAAAACCACATGGCAACACGAAATCTGTGTTTCCAGGGTGACTACTTATGAGAACATTTAGAGGACATTTATAAATTATGAGGACATTTAGAACATGTGGGCCTAAAGCAAGGTTACATTTCATTCGTTCTGGATGGACTGACTTAGCAAAAAGAAAATTTTTTTTTAATGTGTGGAAAAACATGGAGCAGAGGGTTGACAATGTCCCTTAAGAACCAATGTCTCATTCAAAAAGCATAAACCAGTTTGGAAGCAAAATAACCTTCGTACCTCAGGCTTTCTTTCCTACGAGATACCCCTTAACATTCCCAGAGCCTGTTTTAATAGCCGGCCTCAGATGGCTGCCCTTGATACAATGCAGTGTCTGAGTGGGTAGGAAAGTGGATGGCCTCCAGTTCCAGCATTTGAAGACTCAGTTGTAAGTAGAGACTGGCTAATCTAGTGCCTCGTAGGTGTCAGCAGGGGACTGGAGTTGGGTGAGCAGGGACATAACCTGGTGATGCCTGGAATACTGTAATACTAGGCCAGAGGTGGTCCAGATGCTGATGGGGAAGACGTTCCAAATCCATCATCATTTTTCTTTTCATTCATGGTTTGGTGGGAAAAGCTGTGGACCATCAACTAGAAGAACTTGGACCGAATTCCTGTTCTATTATTAACTGGTTGCTTTGGAAAGTCAATGTGGGCCTCATTTTGTTTTTCAATTTTATTTTATTATTTTTTTAATACAGCAGGTTCTTATTAGTTATCTATTTTACACATATTAGTGTATATATGTCAATCCCAATCTCCCAATTCATCACACCTACCCCCCCCATCCGCTTTCCCCCCTTGGTGTCCATATGTTTGTTCTCTACATCTGTGTCTCTGTTTCTGCTTTGCAGACTGGTTCATCTGTGCCATTTTTCTAGATTCCACATATATGCGTTAATATACAATATTTGTTTTTCTCTGACTTACTTCACTCTGTATGACAGTCTCTAGGTCCATCCACGTCTCTACAAATGACCCAGTTTCGTTCCTTTTTATGGCTGAGTAATATTCCATTGTATATATGTACCACATCTTCTTTATCCATTTGTTGGTGGGCATTTAGGTTGCTTCCATGACCTGGCTATTGTAAATAGTGCTGCAATGAACATTGGGGTGCATGTGTCTTTTTGAATTATGGTTTTCTCAGGGAATATGCCCAGTAGTGGATTGCTGGGTCATATGGTAATTCTATTTTTAGTTCTTTAAGGAACCTCTATAGTGTTCTCCATAGTGGCTGTATCAATTTACAGTCCCACCAACAGTGCCAGAGGGTTCCCTTTTCTCCACACCCTCTCCAGCACTTGTTGTTTGTAGATTTTCTGATGATGCCCATTCTAACCGGTGTGAGGTGATACCACATTGTAGTTTTGATTGGCATTTCTTAATAATTAGTGATATTGAGCAGCTTTTCATGTGCTTCTTGGCCATCAGTATGTCTTCTTTGGAAAAATGTCTATTTAGGTCTTCTGCCCATTATTTGATTGGGTTGTTTGTTTGTTTTTAACATCTTTATTGGAGTATAATTGCTTTACAATGGTGTGTTAGTTTCTGCTTTATAACATAGTGAATCAGCTACACATATACATTTATCACCATATCTCCTCCCTCTTGTGTTTCCCTCCCACCCTCCCTATCCCACCCCTCTAGGTGGTCACAAAGCACCGGGCTGATCTCCCTGTGCTATGCGGCTGCTTCCCACTAGCTATCTATTTTACATTTGGTAGTATATGTAAGTCCATGCCACTCTCTCACTTTGTCCCAGTTTACCCTTCCCCCTCCCTGTGTCCTCAAGTCCATTCTCTACATCTGTGTCTTTATTCCTGTCCTGCCCCTAGGTTCTTCATAACCATTTAATTAATTAATTTATTTTTAGATTCCATATATATGTGTTAGCATATGGTATTTGTTTTTCTCTTTCTGACTTTCACTCTGTATGACAGTCTCTAGGTCCATCCACCTCACTACAAATAACTCAATTTCGTTTCTTTTTATGGCTGAGTAATATTCCACTGTATATATGTGCCACATCTTCTTTATCCATTCATCTGATGATGGACACTTAGGTTGCTTCTGTGTCCGGGCTATTGTAAATAGAGCTGCAATGAACATTGTGGTACATGACTTTTTTTTTTTTTTTTTCACACACACACACACTGTATTTTATTTTTATAAGAGATAAATAGACTGACACCAAGCATTGTACATGGATGACCACAACAAAAGCAACAATAATTGCAATTACCAAACACGAAACACACCCATACTATGTCATAATATTGACATTCAGTCCGGTAATCCTCCACTGTAACAGCTCCTTTACTTTGCAGTGAGAATTGATTTGTATATTCTTTGCCTCTGAGTCCTTGTGGGATTTTTTTTTTTTAATTCAAACAGAAAGTCACAAAAATTATACTCATCCTCATCAGTTCACTCAGTCCCATGTAATTACTTTTTTTTTTTCATCTTGATCTTTTGTTAGCACTTTTATGAGTTCATCAGTTTTTTCATTAGAGTTCTGAAAATGCTTCTTCATTCAGTTCAGCAGTACAGTCAGTTACCAGAAACCTGCACTTGTCAGAGACGTGACTCTTTTTGAATTATGGTTTTCTCAGGGTATATGCCCAGTAGTGGGATTGCTGGGTTGTATGGTAGTTCTATTTTTAGTTTTTGAAGGAAACTCCATACTGTTCTCCATAGTGCCTGTATCAATTTACATTTCCACCAACAGTGCAAGAGGGTTCCCTTTTCTCCATACCTTCTCCAGCATTTATTGTTTGTACATTTTTTGATGATGGCCATTCTGACTGGTGTGAGGTGATACCTAATTGTAGTTTTGATTTGCATTTCTCTAATGATTAGTGATGTTGAGCATTCTTTCATGTGTTTGTTGGCAATCTGTGTATCATCTTTGGAGAAATGTCTATTTAGGTCTTCTGCCCATTTTTGGATTGGGTTGTTTGTTTTTTTGATATTCAGCTGCAAGAGCTGCTTGTAAATTTTGGAGATTAATCCTTTGTCAGCTGCTTCATTTGCAAATATTTTCTCCCATTCTGAGGGTTGTCTTTTCGTCTTGTTTATGGTTTCCTTTGCTGTGCAAAAGCTTTGAAGTTTCATTCAGTCCCATTTGTTTATTTTTGTTTTTATTTCCAATTCTCTAGGAGATGGGTCAAAAAGGGTCTTGCTGTGATTTATGTCATAGAGTGTTCTGCCTATGTTTTCCTCTAAGAATTGTATAGTATCTGGCCTTACATTTAGGTCTTTAATCCATTTTGACTTTACTTTTGTGTATGGTGTTAGGAAGTGTTCTAATTTCATTCTTTTATGTGTAGCTGTCCAGTTTTCCCAGCACCACTTATTGAAGAGACTGTCTTTTCTCCATTGTATATTCTTGCCTCCTTTATCAAAAATAAGGTGACCGTATGTGCGTGGGTTTATCTCTGGGCTTTCTATCCTGTTCCATTGATCTATAGTTCTGTTTTTGTGCCAGTACCATATTGTCTTGATTACTGTAGCTTTGTACTATAGTCTGAAGTCAGGGAGCCTGATTCCTCCAGCTCCATTTTTCTTTCTCAATATTGCTTTGGCTATTCGGGGTCTTTTGTGTTTCCATACAAATTGTGAAATTTCTTGTTCTAGTTCTGTGAAAAATGCCATTGGTAGTTTGATAGGGATTGCACTGAATCTGTAGATTGCTTTGGGAAGTATAGTCATTTTCACAATGTTGATTCTTCCAATCCAAGAACATGGTCTATCTCTCCATCTATTTGTATCATCTTTAATTTCTTTCATCAGTGTCTTATAATTTTCTGCATACAGGTCTTTTGTCTCCTTAGGTAGGTTTACTCCTAGGTATTTTATACTTTTTGTTGCAATGGTAAATGGGAGTGTTTCCTTAATCTCTCTTTCAGATTTTTCATCATTAGTATATAGGAATGCAAGAGATTTCTGTGCATTAATTTTGTGTCCTGCTACTTTACCAAATTCATTGATTAGCTCTAGTAGTTTTCTGGTAGCATCTTTAGGATTCTCTGTGTATACTATCATGTCATCTGCAAACAGTGACAGCTTTACTTCTTCTTTTCTGATTTGGATTCCTTTTATTTCTTTTTCTTCTCTGATTGTTGTGGCTAACACTTCCAAAACTATGTTGAATAATAGTGGTGAGAGTGGGCAACCTTGTCCTGTTCCTGATCTTAGTGGAAATGGTTTCAGTTTATCACCATTGAGAACGATGTTGACTGTGCCTTTGTCATATATGACCTTTATTATGTTGAGGTAAGTTCCCTCTATGCCTACTTTCTGGAGAGTTTTTATCATAAATGGGTGTTGAATTTTGTCAAAACCTTTTTCTGCATCTATTGAGATGATCATATGGTTTTTATTCTTCAATTTGTTAATATGGTGTATCACATTGATTGATTTGCATATATTGAAAAATCCTTGCATTCCTGTGATAAACTCCACTTGATCATGGTGTGTGAACCTTTTAATGTGCCGTTGGATTTTGTTTGCTAGTATTTTGTTGAGGATTTTTGCATCTACGTTCATCAGTCATATTGGCCTATAGTTTTCTTTTTTGGGGCATCTTTGTCTGGTTTTGGTATCAGGGTGATGGTGGCCTCGTAGAATGAGTTGGGGAGTGTTCCTTCTTCTGCTCTATTTTGGAAGAGTTTGAGAAGGATTGGGTGTTAGCGCTTCTCTAAATGTTTGATAGAATTCACCTTTGAAGTCATCTGGTCCTGGGCTTTTGTTTGTTGGAAGATTTTTTATCACAGTCTCAACTTCAGTGTTTGTGATTGGTCTGTTTATATTTTCTATTTCTTCATGGTTTAGACTCGGAAGGTTGTGCTTTTCTAAGAATTTGTCCATTTCTTCCAGGTTGTCCATTTTATTGGCACATAGTTGCTTGTAGTAATCTCTCATGATCCTTTGTATTTCTGCAGTGTCCGTTGTTACTGCTCCTTTTTCATTTCTAATTCTATTGATTTGAGTCTTCTCCCTTTTCTCTTGATGAGTCTGGCTAATGGTTTATCAATTTTGTTTATCTTCTCAAAGAACCAGCTTTTAGTTTTATTGATCTTTGCTATTGTTTCCTTCATTTCTTTTTCATTTATTTCTGCTCTGATCTTTATGATTTCTCTCCTTCTGCTAACTTTGGGGTTTTTTTGGTTCTTCTTTCTCTAATTGCTTTAGGTATAAGGTTAGGTTGTTTATTTGAGATGTTTCTTGGGGTAGGATTGTATTGCTATAAACTTCCCTCTTAGAACTGCTTTTGCTGCATCCCATAGGTTTGGGGTCATTGTGTTTTCATTGTCATTTGTTTCTAGGTATTTTTTTATTTCCTCTTTGATTTCTTCAGTCATCTCTTGGTTGTTAAGTAGTGTATTGTTCAGCCTCCATGTGTTTGTATTTTTTTCAGATTTTTTCCTGTAATTGATATCTAGTCTCATAGCGTTGTGGTCAGAAAAGATACTTGATACGATTTCAATTTTCTTAAACTTACCAAGGCTTGATTTATGTCCCAAGATATGATCTTTCCTGGAGAATGTTCCATGAGCACTTGAGAAGAAAGTGTATTCTGTTGTTTTTGGATGGAATGTCCTATAAATATCAATTAAGTCCATCTTGTTTGATGTATCATTTGAAGCTTGTGTTTCCTTATTTTTTTGGATGGTCTGTCCATTGGTGAAAGTGGGGTGTTAAAATCCCCTACTATGATTGTGTTACTGTCGATTTCCCCTTTTATGGTGTTAGCATTTGCCTTATATATTGAGGTGCTCCTATGTTGGGTGCATAAATATTTACAATTGTTATATCTTCTTCTTGGATTGATCCCTTGATCATTATGTAGTATCCTGTCTTGTCTCTTGTAACATTCTTTATTTTAAAGTCTATTTTGTCTGATATGAGAATTGCTGCTCCAGCTTTCTTTTGATTTTCATTTACATGCAATATCTTTTTCCATCCCCTCATTTTCAGTCTGTATGTGTCCCTAGGTCTGACGTGGGTATCTTCTTGACAGCATATATACGGGGTCTTGTTTTTGTATCCATTCAACCAGTCTATGTCTTTTGGTTGGAGCATTTAATCCATTCACATTTAAGGTAATTATTGATATGTATGTTCCTGTTACCATTTTCTTAATTGTTTTGGGTTTGTTTTTGTAGGTCCTTTTCTTCTCTTGTGTTTCCCACTTAGAGAAACTCCTTTAGGATTTGTTGTAGAGCTGGTTTGATGGTGCTGAATTCCCCTAGCTTTTGCTTGTCTGTAAAGCTTTTGATTTCTCTTTCGAATCTGAATGAGATCCTTGCCGGGTAGAGTAATCTTGGTTGTAGGTTCTTCCCTTTCATCACTTTAAATATATCGTGCCACTCCTTTCTGGCTTGTAGAGTTTCTGCTGAGAAATCAGCTGTTAACTTTATGGGAGTTCCCTTGTATGCTATTTGTCCTTTTTCCCTTGTTGCTTTTAATAATTTTTCTTTGTCTTTAATTTTTGTCAATTTGATTACTATGTGTCTCAGTGTTTTTCTCCTTGGGTTTATCCTGCCTGGGACTCTCTGTGCTTCCTGGACTTGGGTGGCTATTTCCTTTCTCATGTTAGGAAGTTTTTGACTATAATCCCGGCTTCTTTTTTTCTCTCTCTCTCCTCCTTCTGGGACCTCTATAATGTGTATGTTGGTATGTTTAATGTTGTTCCAGAGGTCTCTTTTAGGCTGTCTTCATTTCTTTTTTTTTTTTTTTCTTCTATCTGTGGCAGTGAATTCCACCATTTTGTCTTCCAGGTCACTTATCCATTCTTCTCCCTCAGTCATTCTGCTATTGATTCCTTCTAGTGTATTTTTCATTTCAGTTATTGTATTGTTCATTTCTGTTTGTTTGTTTTTTAAATTATTCTAGGTGTTTGTTCTTTAATTCTTCTGGGTCTTTGCATCTTCTCAATCTTTGCGCCATTCTTTATTCGAGGTCCTGTATCATCTTCACTATCATTATTATGAATTCTTTTTCTGGAAGGTTGCTTATCTCCATTTCATTTAGTTTTTCTGAGGTTTTATCTTGTTTCTTCATCTGGTACATAGTCCTCTGTCTTTTCATTCTGTCTATCTTTCTGTGAATATGGTTTTTGTTCCACAGGCTGCAAGCTTGTAGTTCCTCTTGCTTCTGCTGTCTGCCCTCTGTTGGATGAGGCTCTCTAAGAGGCTTGTGGAACCTTCCTGATGGGAGTGACTGGTGGTGGGTAGAGCTGGGTGTTGCTCTAGTGTGCAGAGCTCAGTAAAACTTTAATCCGGTTGTCTGCTGATGGGTGGAGCTGAGTTCCCTCCCTGTTGGGTGTTTGGCCTGAGGCGACCCTGCCCTGGAGGCTACAGGCTCTTTGGTGGGGCTAATGGCAGACTCCGGGAGGGCTCACGCCAAGGAGTACTTCCCAAAACTTCTGCTGCCAGTGTCCTTGTCCCCGTGGTGAGCCAGAGCCACCCCGCACCTCTGCCGAAGACCCTCCAACACTAGCAGGAAGGTCTGGTCACTGCTCCTTCCCTGTGGGTCCTGATGTACATACTACTTTGTCTGTGCCCTCCAAGAGAGGAGTCTCTGTTTCCCCCAGTCCTGTCGAAGTCCTGCAATCAATTCCCACTAGGCTTGAAAGTCTGATTCTCTAGGAATTCCTCCTCCCGTTGCCAGACCCCCGTGTTGGGAAGCCTGACGTGGGGCTCAGAAGCTTCACTCCAGTGGGTGGACTTCTGTGGTATAAGTGTTCTCCAGTTTGTGAGTCACCCACCCAGCAGTTATGGGATTTGATTTTATCGTGATTGCGCCCCTCCTACTGTCTCATTGTGGCTTCCCCTTTGTCTTTGGATGTGGGTATCTTTTTAGGTGAGTTCCAGTGTCTTCCTGCCAATGATTGCTCAGCAGTTAGTTGTGATTGCAATGCTCTCGCAAGAATTCTTCTCCACCATCTTCAACCAATCTCCCTGGACCTCATTTTTTATGTCTGTAAAGTGAAGCAGTTGAATCAGAGGATTGCTAAAGCCCCTCAGGTGTCTCTCATATTCTCTAGAATGCATTGGCATGGAGGGCTTCTACCTCCTGTGGATGAGAGTTCCATTTCCTCTTCAGTGTTTGCCTTCGCTGCCACTTGCCAGTCCCACCCATCTTACATATGCAGGAGAACAAACACACGTGCCTTTGACTCCAGCTCTGATCAAGAAATAAAGGGAAACTAGCACCTACTCTTAGATAGTTGAGTGGCTTTGAGTTGACCTTAATCATTTTCGTTTTGTTAGGACAGTTGCATTAATAAAATCGAATTTGACAACTTAATATAAATATATGCCTTCATAGATATAAGGGCAGTAATTCATGTGTAGGAGGTAATCAGAAAATCTAGAAATAGGAGAAAGACAGTATATTGGAAATGTAGGGAAGACAGTATTCTAACTAGTACACCAAACACCAGTGCTTTGGTTAGATTGGGTCCAGGAGTGAATTTTACTTTCCTTTTTCCTAGCTGGGAACAAAGAATTCCTGGAGACGAGTTTGGATTTGACATTGAGAGGATGGGCAGATTGTTGAGGGTAGGAGTATAAAAGTTTGTTTAGCATCAAATACATGTCAGATTCTGGAGTTGGTGTTTTAGACGTATTATCTCTTATCCTGGAAATAGCCCTGCAAAATGAGTGTGATCATCCTCATTTTTTCCAATGAGAAAACTGAGGCCTAGAGAATTTAAGGAACTTCCCCAATATTTCACAGCAAGTAAGCAATGAAAAGTAGTTCTTTCTGACCCAAAGTTCATATTCTTTTATATATATATACCATTGTGATATTGTGATTTATAATAAGAAATATATATTTGATCATCCTCCCTGTTTCTGGCACAGAGCTCCTAAACTCCTGGAATTTCCTAAGCAACTGAGAGCCAAAGGTTTTCTTTTGTTAATGTCAACAAGATGACTCTTGGACCCCACCTAAGGATGGAGGCTGGTTGCCAGGAGAACCAACCCTGTTATTAGAGGGTTGGAACTTTCAGTCCCGCCCTCCTGACCTCTGGGAAGGGGAGGGGGAGTGAAGGTTGAGTCAGTTGCCAATGGTCAGTGATTTAATCAACCATGCCTATGTAATGAAGCCTCCATAACGTCCCCCAAAACGGGGTTCAGGGAGCTTCCAGGTTTGTGAACACTTGGAGGTGCAGGGAAGGTGGTGCTCTTGAAGCATGGAAGCTCCAAGCCCTTTCTCCGTACTTTGCCCTGTGTATCTCTTCCATCTGGTTGTTGATTTGTATCCTTTATCATATCCTTTTATAATAAACTGGTAAATGAAAATAATGTTTCCCTGAGTTCTGGGAGCTGTAGTAGCAAATTAGTTGAACCCAGTGAGGGGATCATTGGACTCTCCAATCTATAGTGGGTTGGTCAGAAGCACAGGTGACAACCTGGGCTTGCAGCTGGACTGGTGTCTGAATGTGTGTGTGTGTGTGTGTGTGTGTGTGTGGTTAGGGGGGATAGTCTTGTGGGACTGAGCCATTAACCTGTGGAATCTGATGCTATCTATGGGTAGATAGTGTCAGAATTGTTTTCAATTGTAGGACACCTAGCTGGTGTTGCAGAGAATTGCTTGGTGTGGGGAAAAACCTCCACACATTTGGTGATTAGCAGTGAAGTGTTCTTTCTGAAGGTAAAGAAAGATGCAGTAGGAAAGAACTGGATTTTTCCCTACATAGAAAGGAAAAAGCTGAGTTTTTCCTTTATAGCCATACTGTTTTTCATTCTTTTAGAATCAATGAAGATCTATTCATTGCAAAGAGTTAACATTATATATATATATATATATATATATATATATATATATATATATATATATATATATATATATATATATATATATATAATTTTCCCCCCTAAACCTATCTCCTTACATAGGATCCCATCTGTGCTTTGAGGAAACTTATAGTTAATGAGATTATATAATGGCAAAAATACATAAAATTAAGTAGACCAAGATACTGTATCAATCAGGGTCTTAGTTGTAAGCAACAGTAGCTGACTTAGGCTAATTTAAGCAGAAAAGGAATTTATTAGAAATGTACTGGGCAGCCCACAGCCTCTCTGGAAGGGCCTGATGACCAGGCCGAGGGCTAGAGGGCCAGGAGCAGGGCTTCAAATTACATTGCAGAACTAATGGAGTGAGGGCTTGCTGCTGCTGCCGTGCAGAGGGACACTGCAGCTTGTACCACCCACACCAGTGTCACTGACACTGGGCACTGCTCTGTCCTTTTAGAGACTGGTTATAGTTGGGACCACCCAATACTAATAATGGATTCTGAATAATGGTCCCTTATCCTTGTCATTAGCTTTTGATTCAAATATTGGGATGAGTATTAATGATCAGTGTGGCCTTGTGTATGTGCCCATGTTTTACAGAAGTGAAAAGGGAGTAACTGGCATTTCTGCTTTGATAGTAGGAAGAGGACTGTTTCGTAAGGAAGGGGATTCAGATCTGGTGGCCAAAAGAATGATACATGGCTCCAATAGGTGACTGTTGCTTATTTAAAAGTTAATATCTTTTATCATATTTTATCTTCTAAAAGATCTGTCTTATATCATTTATAGCTGAATGTCAAGCTTTAGTCCTTAAGGAAATTATATTGTAGTAGAAGAGAAGTATGACACCAAAATGATGTTGTAATTGACATCATGTAATTGACATGTTGTAATTATCTGGCTATGCAATCAGACTTTTTGTATTTAAAATAAGAAAAAATGTTTTTCCGTCTACTTTTCCATGCTAGAGTTGCTGTGATCTCAGACAGTTGAGAACATTTAGACACAATGTAGCTTTGTGGGAGAGGTGACCTAAATCGGAAGGGTTTTCAAGGACTCCTTTCCATAGAGCAGTTAAAATTACATAGTCCTACAAGAGGACTTAGAAGAAAAGGGGGGGGAAAAGAAGGTTCTTAAACACAGATGCAGGATGCTAGACAAGAGTACATGCAATAATTGTGACCTTGGCATTCTCCCTGTGAATTTCAGCAGACTTGCTGTCAACTAGATCCTCTATTCTATGTACTTACTTGCACATGCTTTCTCCCTGTATGTAAAAAATAATGTAGCTATGATTTGAGGATCCTCAGCTTTGTAACCCAAAAGAATGAGTTGGTTTACACTCCGGGAATACTCTTTTGGAGAGAGGAATTACCTACAAGACTTGTTCCACTGTGAGTTAGAAATCTTACTAAATTTTGTGTGCTAGCTTACAAGCTAACACTAGAAAAGGCTTTTACTGAAGCAAATAAGTATAAACACTTTTGAATTAATGTTGCACTTTCAAGAGGTAACTATTTCATCAGGTGAGTGAAATAGATTACGTCAGGGGTCCCGAACCCCTGGGCCACAGACTGGTACTGGTCCGTGGCCTGTTAGGAACTGGGTGGCACAGCAGGAGGTGAATGGCGGGCCAGCCAGTGAAGCTTCATCTGCATTTACAGCCACTCCCCATCGCTCTCGTTACCGCCTGAGTTCTGCCTCCTGTCAGATCAGCAGCTCATTAGATTATCATAGGAGCGTGAACCCTACTGTGAATTGCGCATGTTAGGGATCTAGGTTGCACGCTCCTTATGAGAATCGAATGCCTGATGATCTGAAGTGGAGCTGAGGTGGTGACGATAGCTCTGGGGAGCGGCTGCAAATACAGATGATCATCAGCAGAGAGGACTGACTGCCAAGAGACCATAATAAATCAGTTGCTTGCAGACTCATATCAAAACCCTATCAGTGAGTGGCAAGTGAAAATTAAGCTGCATCTGGTGGGAGGCTTAATAGTGGCAAGTGAGTTGATGTACTTCAATTGTACAGCTGCATCTGGTGGCAGGCTTTAAGTCAGAATCTGACACTTATTTCAGTCCGCACGTGGCCCACCCATTATTTTATTTACCACTTCCATCTGTGCCTCTTTCCCGCACTGCGCACTTGTCTCAGTCACAGTTTTGGTAAGCCCACAAGCTAAACCCTAGCCAAAATGAGTAAAAAAACAAACGTCACTGGAGAGCTTCTTTGAAAAGGGGGAAAGACAAAATGGTGAAACAGCAGAAGACTCTAAGACTGCCAACAAAAAGAAAGCTGCATTTAAAGCTGGGACGAAGTGAGAGAGTAGCACTGACATATATACACTACCAAATGTAAAATGGATAGCTAGTGGGAAGCAGCTGCATAGCACAGGGATGTCAGCTCAGTGTTTTGTGACCACCTGGAGGGGTGGGATAGGGAGGGTGGGAGGGAGATGCAAGAGGAAGGGGGTATGGGGATATATGTATACGTATAGCTGATTCACTTTGTTATACAGCAGGAACTAACACAACAATGTAAAGCAACTATACTCCAGTAAAGATGTTAGAAAGAAAAAAAGAAAATACCAAGAGTCCTACTTAATTTACGGGTTCATTGCAACAGGTGATTCACATTCTCCAAGCCCACTTTGTATAATATGTGGCTACCGGCTATCCAACCAAGCCATGAAACCTTCAAAACTGCTTTGCCATGTGGAAACCAAGCACCCTGCATTAAAAGACAAGCCTTTGGAGTTTTTCAAAAGAAAAAAACATGAACACGAAGAACAGAAGCGATTATTGAAGGCTACCACTTCATCAAATGTGTCTGCACTGAGAGCATCATTCTTAGTGGCTAACTGCATTGCTAAAGCTAAGAAGCCCTTGACTGTTGGTGAAGAGTTGATTCTGCCTGCTGCTAAGGACATTTGTCATGAACTTTTAGGGGAGGCTGCAGTTCAAAAGGTGGCACGTATTCCTCTTTCGGCTAGCAACATAGCTAGACGAATTGATGAAATACCAGAGGATATTGAGGCACAATTGTTAGAGAGGATTAATGAGTCACTGTGGTATACAATCCAGGTTGATAAGTCTACTGATGTTGATGACGGGGCAACAGTGCTTGTTTTTGTGTGATATATTTTTCAGGAGGATGTGCATGAGGATACATTATGTGCACTTTTGTTGCCAACCAACACCACAGCTGCAGAACTATTCAAGTCTTCGAATGATTACTTATCAGGAAAACTGAATTGGGACTCATTTTGTGTCGGTATATGCACAGACGGAGTGGCTGCCATGACTGGATGTCTTTCTGGTTTCACTACTTGGGTCAAAGAGGTCGCTTCTGAATGTGAGTCTACGCACTGCGTCATCCATAGAGAAATGCTGGCTAGCCGAAAAATGTCACCTGAACTTAACGTTTTGCAGGTTGTGATTAAAATTATCAACCACATTAAAGTACATGCCCTTAACTCACGTCTGTTCACGCAGCTCTGTGAGGGGATAGACACAGAACATACACGTCTTCTCTTGTACACAGAAGTGAGATGGCTTTCTAAAGGTAGATCACTGGCCAGAGTTTTTTGAGTTACGAGAGACGCTCCAGAGATTTCTTTTAGAAGAACAGTCACCTCTGGCAGCACATTTCAGTGACACAGAATGGGTTGCAAAACTTGCTTACTTATGTGACATATTCAGCCTGCTCAACGAACTCAATCTGTCACTTCAGGGGAGAACGACAACTGTGTGCAAGTCGGCAGATAAAGTGGCTGCATTCAAAGCCAAACCGGAATTATGGGGGCAACGAGTGAACATTGGGATTTTTGACACGTTTCAAACATTAGCAGAGATTTTGAAAGAGACTGAGCCAGGACCTTCTTTCTCCCAGCTGGTGCATGATCGCCTATCTCAGCTTTCAAGAGAGTTTGAGCATTACTTCCCAACCACAAAAGACCCCTGAACTGGGAAGGAGTGGATCCGTGACCCATTTGTTAATAAGCCAGGTGAAGCGACTTTGTCCATGCTAGAAGAGGATCAACTGCTTGAGATCGCAGATGATGGTGGCCTTAAAAGTATGTTTGAGACAACTTCAAATCTCCATACATTCTGGATTAAAGTCAAGGTGGAATATCCTGAGATTGCCACAAAAGCGCTGAAAAGCCTGCTTGCATTTCCAGCATCCTATCTTTGTGAAGCAGGGTTTTCTGCAGGGACAGCAATCAAAACGAGATTATGGAGTAGACAGGACATAAGCAACACTCCTCAGGTGTCGCTGTCTCCCATCACCCCCAGATGGGACCATCTAGTTGCAGGAAAACAAGCTCAGGGCTCCCACTGATTCTGCATTATGGTGAGTTGCATAATTATTTCATTATATATTACAATGTAATAATAATAGAAATAAAGTGCACAATAAATGTAATGTGCTTGAATCATCCCGAAACCATTCCCCCGCCTCCCCCAGCCCGTGGAAAAATTGTCTTCCATGAAACCAGTCCCTGATGCCAAAAAGGTTGGGGACCGCTGGATGACAGGTAGTAAAAGTGTTTGGGGCCCTCCAGCTGTTTCTAGTTCTGATATTAGATGTTAGCTGAATCAGTAGGGAAAATTCCCAGTTTGGGCCCCAGTAATTGCAACCTGGGTTATGTGAACTGTCCAAAGAACTACTTTGAAAAGTCCCCTGTCATGTTATGTGAACCCCTTCTATGTGTTATCTAGGCAGGGGTGAGGAAAGCGGGCTATTTCTACCACTGTTAGTCCCTCAATGGCCCCCAAGCATCTAGTGAGTGAAGTACAGGCTCCTTATTTAGATATTCAACCACCTGCTACCTGGTTCCCACCTACCTTGTCTATATATCACACTTAAAGCTAATGCTTTCACTAAATTGGATTCTTCTCTGCTTATTCACCCCTTCCTGCCTCTGGCTGATAACATCATAGCATTTCTTCCCTTAACTTAGAATGTCCCACCTTCCTCCTGCGTATCTCCTGGCACAAATCATACTCCTCTGTCTCAGGACTGTCTTCTCAAATACTATTTTTCAAATATGATGAAGCCCTCTATTAACCCCCCTAGAGCTTCTGAACAAAAGCACTTTATACTTCTTGTTGTGTTGTCATATTTTTGCCTTGTTTCATAGCTACTTGTGTGTCTTATGGATTGAATTATGTCCCCTCAAAAGATATGTTCATGTCCTAATCCCAGTACTGGTGAATAGGACCTTATTTGGGAATAAGGTCTTGGCAAATATAATCAAGTTAAGATGAGGTCATACTGCATTAGGATGAGCCATAATCCAGTGACCGATGTCCTTTCCTTAAAAGAAGAGGGAAATTTGGACACAGAGGGAAGGATACATGAGGAAGAAGGCCATGTGACCACAGATGCAGTTATTGGAGTGATGTAGCTACAAGCTAAGGAACACCAAGGGTTGCCAGCAACACCAGAAGCTAGGAAGAGGCAAGCAAGCATCCTCCCCTAGAGCCTTCAGGGAGAGCATAGCTCTGCCAACACCTTGACTTCCAACTTTTAGCCTCTGTGAGCGAAGAAATTTCTGTTGTTTTAAGCCACCCGTTTTGTGCTACTGCCCTAGGAACTGAAGTCCTGAGAAAGGTCTGTGAGTGCCCAAATGTTCTGTAACCAGACTATGCAGAGCAGGCACCTTCCAGAGATGTGATAGGATTCAGCAGCTTCTTCCCAGTTCTCCATTTTTAGGAGCTGGTGAAAACCTATTTGAAATTCTTGGCATCATGGTTGTTCCTCCTTCCCACTCTTTTCTGTTTGAGAAATTTTTTTTTTAATTAATTAATTTATTTATTTATTTTTGGCTGTGTTGGGTCTTCGTTTCTGTGTGATGGCTTTCTCTAGTTGTGGCAAGCGGGGGCCACTCTTCATCACGGTGCGCGGGCCTCTATCGCGGCCTCTCTTGTTGAGGAGTACAGGCTCCAGACGCGCAGGCTCAGTAGTTGTGGCGCACGGGCCCAGCTGCTCCGCGGCATGTGGGATCTTCCCAGACCAGGGCTCGAACCTGTGTCCCCTGCGTTGGCAGGCAGATTCTCAACCACTGCGCCACCAGGGAAGCCCTGTTTGAGAAATTTTGCGAAGGAACTTGGTATCTTCGATGGATCACTGTGGCCATACTGTCTTCCAGCTGCTTCTTCCATTTATTGCACATTTGGTGTGAACCAGAGGTAGCTGCTCTGAGGTGCTGCTGAGCAAAGAAGGAGGGCCCATGGAGCGCATGCCCGCTGCTGCGGTTCGTCTCATCAGTTCCGAGATATCTCCGGCCATTTTCACTTTCCTAGTAGAGGACCATGATTTTTACTCAGGAAAGATAAAGTGCAAAAAGAACAAAAGTAAGTTTCTAAAGAATTTATATTAGCTCATTATGTATTGCAAAAAAAAAAAAAGTTTAAAAGTAGAGAATCTTCAGGAAAATACTGCTTTATATTACAAGCAGGGCTGGTGTTTGCATGCATCTTCTCCTGTATATTAAAGCTTCCCTGAGGATGCATTTCTAACACTTGCTTATTAATAACAAGTGGAATATTTTATTTTATTTATTGAACTATAGTTGATTCACAATGTTTCAGGTATACAGCAAAGTGATTCAGTTATACATGCATACATATATATGTATTATTTTTCAAATTCTTTTCCATTATAGATAGATAATTAAGATATTGAATACACTTCCCTGTGCTACATAGTAGATCCTTGTACAAGTGCAATATTTTAAAGCTGTGTTTTCTAATAAATATTTTAGGATTTTTTCCTTTTTATTTTTAGGATTTTTTCCCCAGCTTTCTTGAAAATAATTGACGAATATAATTGTATGTATTTAAAGTATACAGTGTAATGATTTTGCTGTACATATGCATTGTGGAATGATTACCAAGATCAAGGTGATTAACACATCCATCACCTCACCTAGGTAGCTTTTTTCTTTTTAAATGGTGAGAACACTTAAGATCTACTCTCAGCAGCTTTCAAGTATGCAATACAGTATTATTGACTATGGTTACCATGCTGAACATTAGATCCTCAGAACTTATTCTTCATATAATTGAGAATTTGTATCCTTTGACCTACATCTCCCCATTTCCATCTCCCCCAGCCCCTGGCAACCACCATTCTACTCTCTGCTTCTGTAAGTTTTCTATTTTAGATTCTACATGTAAGTGAGATCATGCAGTATTTGTATTTGTCTGGCTTATTTCACTTAGCGTAATGCCTTCTAGGTTCATCCATGTTGTTGCAAATGGCAGGATTTCCTTCTTTTTTATGGATTAATATTACATTGTGTGTGTGTGTATATACACACACACACACACACACACACACACACCACATTTTCTTTATCCATTCATCTGTTTAAGGACATTTAGGTTGCTTCTGTATCTTGGCTATTGTGAATAAAGCTGCAATGAACATGAGTGTGCAGATATCTCTTCGAGATCCTGATTTAATTTCCTATGGCTATACCTATACCCAGGAAAAGGTTTGCTGGATCATATAGTAGTTCTATTTAAAATTTTTTGAGGAACCACCATACTGTTTTCCATAATGGCTGTACCAATTTACATTCCCACCAACAGTGTACAAGAGTTCCCTTTTCTCCAAATCCTTACCAACATTTATTATCTCTTGTCTTTTTGATAATAGGCATCCTAACAGGTGCAAGGTGATCTCATTGTGGTTTTGATTTGCATTTCCCTGATGATTAGTGATTTTGAGCACTTTTTCATGTACCTTTGGCCATTTGTATGTTGTCTTTGGGAAAATGTCTATTCAGGTCCTTTGCCCATTTTTAAATGGGTTATTTGTTTTTTTCCTATTGATGGTATGGGTTCTATATATATTTTGGATATTAATCCCTTATCAGATATATGGTTTGCAAATATCTCTCCCATTCTGTAGGTTGCCTTTTCATTTTGTTGATGGTTTCCTTTGCTGTGCAGAAGCTCTTTAGTTTGATGTAGTCCCACTTGCGTTTGTTGCCTGTGCTTTTGGTGTCTTAACCAAAAAATCTTTGCCAGACAGAAACAGACTCACAGACTTAGAGAACGAACTTACGGTTACCGGGGGAAAAGGTGGGAGGGAGGGATAGATTGGGAGTTTGGAATTGACATGTACACATTGCTATATTTAAAATAAAATGCCTTTCCATGAAAAAAAAATCAACTATACTCCAATTAAAAAAAAAAAATCTTTGCCAAGATCAGTGTCAAGGAGCTTTTCTCCTATGTTTTCTTTTAGGAGTTTTATGGTTGCTGGTCTTACATTGAAGTCTTTAATCCATATTCGAGGTAATTTTTGGAGTGTTATAAGACAGGGGTCCAGTTTCACTTTTTTGCATGTGGCTGTCCAGTTTTCCCAGCACCATTTATTGAAGAGACTGTCCTTTCTCCATTGTGTGTTCTTGGTGCCCTTGTCAAAAATTAGTTGGCTGTCGGACTTTTTGCTTCAATTTGCACCATTCACTTGCCTTGGATAGTGTTAATTGTTAGAATATTTTCATTTTGGGATCCATCCTTTGTTTCTTTGTGTCTTTCTCCAGTTTTGAGGGCAGTGTAAGTTTTCCAATTGAAAATCTCTGTATCTTTTCCTCCTTCCCGCTTGTTCTTAATTGAGGTCCTTGATTTAACAGAAGGTTCTGGCTGCAGATATCATTCTGTATTTTATGTTTCTGCCTGATATTTTGGCAAGTTTCGTGAAAATAGAATGTTTACTCTTTGTCTTATTTCTTTATCGCCTACCCCTTTTAAGTTACATGGACCACTTATGTCATTCGCTGATTTGTTCTTTGATCTGTACATTTACTCATTTGCTTATTCGTTCTTGCACGCATAGATTTACGCATTATTCATACAGTAACACACATGTACTAACTGCCTACTGCTGTGCCAGAAACTGCACTAGTCCCAGGAGTATGTGATAATGGAACCAACGGACTCTGACGGTTACTGTACTTGAGATGATTGCTTTAGTGAAGGTGTGTATAAGATGCAGAAATGACCTTGGCTTTGTGTGGAGCAAGGTGGAGTGGGTCCCCCACAAAGATCAGATCATTTGCATCACCCATTTTCTCTCAAGGAATAGGAAAAAAAAACCAAACAGTATCAAGGAACAAAAACCGAGGCACTGTTAGTGATGCGTCAACACCACCAGTGAGATCAGTGTGACACTCGGTGAAGGGAACTTGGGTTGATACCTTGTGGCAAATTGGTTTTGGGTGAAGCTTAGTATTGCAGAAAGCTGGGCTTGCAGCCACTTTGCTGTGCCCCTGCCCCACTGGTGGAAAGCACATTCATTTGCATGTAATTTTCACAGCCAGGCTTTGTGACCACTGCCTCTCAACCCCCTCCTGAGGTCAAACTGTGCGCCAGATTTCCCTGTAGGTGTGGAAAAGGAACCATAGCTGCTTTGTAAGTCTCTAAAGACACGACCCAGAGAAAACCACAGCTCTTACATTATTTGCTTTATTTCTTGACAGGAAGACAAAACAAAAAACTTTTAAAATTCAAATTACTCTGCATATATTTGCCTATTAAATCATAGCTCAGTAGAATAATACTTTAGTGTTTTTCAAAAATAAAAATAAAAGGAAAGAAAATCTAATGGGATGAGAAGGTTGATGGTTTTTTCCCATGTAGAAACATATTTCATATCCATTGGGTTGAATAGGATGAGGATGAGGCAGAGAAACAGACATTTAAGATTTACATTGGCATGTGAGGGGGCGGATCCAGGGGAGAGCATGAACTTTTTAATGAGCCTAATATTATTCTAGAGTTTTCAGCTGAGCTCATAGTATATGCAAAAACAAACAACAAAACAAACTTCAGAAGCCAGCAATGGGGAGGACAATAAAAGCCAGAAGTCTGCCAGATACTAAGAGAAATGATCTTAGTATTGGTTGGAAATGTTTCGTTACACTGACTTAGATTAAAGGCCATCATTATTGGATAATGGGGTCTTAAAACTGTTGAATTTAATATATTTGTCATTTGAAGTCTTTGTAGTGCAACAGTCAAAGATGCCCATTTTTATAGCTTTATTAATAGAATAGATTCTTGATTTTTTAAAATAAAATGGCAAATGTTCAAAATGTAAATATGGTAATTAAATATTTTCTGAAAGGTATATTTTCTTGTACATGTAAGTTAAAAGAATAATCTCTTTTGAATATCTGTAAGTAAGACTACATCTTACTTTTTAAAAAATTTTATTTATTGATTATTTTTGGCTGCGTTGAGTCTTCGTTACTGTGCGCGGGCTTTCTATAGTTGTGGCGAGCAGACGCTACTCTTCGCTGTGGTACGCGGGCTTCTCATTGCGGTGGCTTCTCTTATTGTGGAGCACAGGCTCTAGGTGCGTGGGCTTCAGTAGTTGTGGCACGAGGGCTCAGTAGCTGTGGCTCGCGGGCTCTAGAGTGCAGGCTCAGTAGTCGTGGTGCACGGGCTTAGTTGCTCTGCGGCACGTGGGATCTTCCTGGACCAGGGATTGAATCCTTCTCCCCTGCAATGGCAGGCGGATTCTTAACCACTGTGCCACCAGGGAAGCCCCAGAGTACATCTTACATGAGTACCAAAACAGGGAAAAAGCAGAATTCCAAAAGTATTTCCTATAAATAACATGTTAAGTTCCCCAAAATTAAAGCTATTTAATAAAAATGTCAATTTGGCTTATAAGGTACATTTACACATTGTTTTGGGTCCTCACGCAATCCTGTGAAGAAAGGTAATGACCCATAGCTTTAGCTACTCTGAGCCCTGCTGCTCCTCACATGTGTGAAGCATCATCCCAAGGCTTTGCATGTTTCCCCTCCTCTTGGGATGCTCTTCCTCCAGAAATCTGCATGCTCCGGTGCTTGCTTCCTTGAGATGGCCTCAGTGTTACCCATCAGAGAGGCCTTCCCTGACCTTTCCATAATGCATTAGTAGTCTGCCCGCCCTCCCTCCTCGGTCCCAGCTGTTCTTACCCTGCTTTGTTTTTCTGCACAGCATTTACAGCCACTGGACACACTACATATTTATCTTGTGTAGATAGAATGTAAGCTCCAAGAGGCAGGACCTTTGTTTTATTCACCCCTGTATCACCACCCCCCCAATCTGGGACAGTGTATAATAGGTGCTCTGTATAATAGGTGCTCAATAAACGTTGAACCAATGTACGTAAGGACGAATGAAGTTTACAGATGAGAAAATGGAGTTAGCAAAGATGGAACTAGAACCTCGTCATGCCAACTCTAAATACATCCTCTTCCCGTTATGTGGTCTGTTTTTACTCTTCATGGTTGTACAAAAAAGCGTTAACAGAGTAGGCCTGAGACAGCTTATGTATAGAAGGGCCTGCTTGCCAGGTTGGCCCTTGGCTGGTGTGGGGGATCTTGGAATCCGGGAGGATTCTCACCATCCCCAGAACTGATTAGAGTGGCTCACTGTATCTAAATTGTTTGTACAAACAATATAGTTTATGCTAGACACCTGCTTTCCTCTGGGTGTCTGGAATTTTGGAACAGGCTAGGCAGCAAGTGCCTATGTGATCAGCCCCCAGTACGTACCCCAGGCACCAAGTCTCTAATGAGTTTCCCTGGTAACCTATTTTACATGAATTTTCATATTTCGTTGCTGGAGGAATTGGATCCAGGTGAGTCCACTGGGAGAGGACTGTTGGGAGCTTGGGCCTCTGGACTTCACCCGTGCCCCTTCATCCACACCCCTTTTCCCTGATTTTGCTTTGTGTCTTTTTGCTGTAATAAATCATAGCTACAGGTACAACTGTTTGTTGAGTCCTATGAGTCCTTCTAGCAAATCATTCAACCTGAGGATGGTCTCAGGGACCTCTAACATAATGGTGTTCCTTAGCTTGCTCTTTTGACTCATCAGTGCATTACAAACGTCCTTCTGTGTTAGTTATACAGACCTATCTCATTCTTTTTTAATGGCTGAGTAGTAGTCTATATTAGGAATATGCTGTGAGTTATTTAACCATTCTCCTATTAATGAATATTGAGGATGCTTTTAGTTTTTCATTTTTATAAACAATGCTTGCACATATACACTGAGTTCTAAAAGTAGATTTGCTTTGGTCACTTTTGATAGGTACTACCCAATTATCTTTCAGAAACTTGCTCCAAGGTATATTTCCACTAACAATGTATAATGCCCCATCTCTCCACATTCTTACTAATCCTGGATGTATCAGTCTTTTAAATTTTTGTGTCTCATGGTCAAAAAATGGAACAGTCTCTTAAGAGTTTTAAATTTGAATTTTCTGACAACCAGCAAGTTTGAGCATCTTTTCCTATGTTAGCTTCATTTGTCTGTTCTTTTGTCCTCAGTTCTATTCTACTGAGTGTGTTTTCTGAGCTGATTTGTTAGTGCTCTCGGTATATTAAGGATATTAGCTCTTTGTCTTTTTTATCTTGCTAATTTAAAAATTCAAGTCAGTTTTTCTTTCTCTAATCTTTGTCTTTTGCTTAACAGACGTTTTCAATTTTAAGTAGTAAAATCTGTTTATCTTTTCCTTTATGGATTTTCTAAATATCAAGTCTTGATTTGAAAAGTCCTACCCCATTCTAAAATAATAAACCTGTTCCCTTCTGGCTTGTCTTAATATTTTTGTAGTTTCATTTTTTACATTTATATTTTAAATTTATCTGAAGTTTTGTGTGTGTCTGTCGCAAGAAATGTGAAAACCTAATGTAAATTTTCCTCCATGTGGATAAGAAAATTGTCCCACTCATTGGCTATTATGTTTTCCCCCACTGATTTGAAATGCCATCTTTATCACATACAAAGTTGTGTGCCTGGGTTTCTTTCTGAAGTGTGTATCTTATTTTCCTATTCTTCTGCCAGGACTATAATGTTTAATGACTATAACTTTATAGTCTGCTATTTTGATTTGGTAGGTAGGGCTCATTCTTCCTTTTTATTTAAAAAATTTCAGAAAAGTCTTGTTTGTTATCCATTTACTCTTGCAGATGAAACAGAATAGTTGACAAATTCTCCCTCTACCGCAAATTGGGATTTTTATTGGAATTGTGTTGAATAAAAATATTTATTTGGGGAGAAATCGATGTTTTTACAGTTGTAAGGTTTCATCTAGGAATGTTGTATTTTTCCATTTATACCTTTTCCTTATTTTTAATTACTCCTTCCTCAAATTTTATACTCTAGTAACACCAAACTGCATGAGGGTACCCACAATGCCTGCCTTTTCTCCCTTTCTGATTTTGGCCAAACTTCGTCATCCCTCAGGTCAGGCATCACCTCTTCTAGGAATCCTGACGCTGCCCCAACCTGAATTAATTATCCCTGACTCCCCACAGACATGACACACAGTGCTCCCATAAGATGTTGCGTCTTTCGTTGTACGTTCTGTGATTGCTTATTCATGTAACCATGAACTCATCAAGGGCAGCGATGTCCTACACAGTGCTATACTTCCAGCACTTAATACAGCCTGGTTCTTAGTAAATTTTTGTTAAATGAATAAACAAGAATCCTTCTTTATAGTTTTATAATTTTCTTCATATCGGCCTCAACATATATTGTTAAGTTTTTGTTGCTGTCATGAAGCGGTTCTTTTTTCCTCCATCCCATTGCCTAATTGTTTATTGATAGTATGCGGAAAAGTTGTTGATTTTTTTTTCATTTATCTTGTAATCATCCTTCTACTGAATTTCTCTGTTCTTCAGGTAGATTCCCTTGGCTGGTGTTAAATTCTTGCTATTATAGTTTGGGAAGAGGTGGCTGGAAGTGACAGAGATAAGTATTAAAAAAGTATTCTATGCTTTAAAAAATACTTTCCTATTAAAGGGAGATGAGATATATTATTTCAGAAGATATTTTAGTTTTTCTTTATATTAAGTCAATTAACTATAATCTGAGTAAGAAGTAAACTAAGTTTATATTTGTTTACCTTATATTATATGGGTTTTTTCCCATCCCAGCAAATCTTAGCCAAATGATTAAGTACCATTAAAAAATATATAGTTGTGAGGCAAATTTTGTTATATTAATATTGAGTTATGCAGATGAACAAGGTGAACATGAGGTTAATTTGGTCATTGGAACATCCTGATAATTGATGGGTGAATTTTGAGATTGTCTTTCCCTCTTACCCAGAATCACTTTTTGTGATAATGATAAATTATGTACTGATATTTGATGTAGAGTTATTTCTAGGTAAAGAAATAAAAGAAATTTAATATTTAGGATTTATATGATTTTCTTTTTATCGTGATCCAGGAACAATTTATAGTGTTTTGTTTTTTTTTTCCTAACATCAGTGTACTAAAAACTACTTTGAATGTCTTGGAACAATGACAGTTCTTTCTGTAGTTCTCATAATTTAGGCTCAACACTTGATGTTTGACGGTAAATGACTGGTCTTTGAAGGCACTTAGGTGGAATTTCTAACCTTAACCTTTTTATTCACTCTAATTCAAGATTACAGTAGAAATTTAATACAGTAGAAAGCAACTGTGAGCTTTCAAATAATCACTATACTTGGCTATTGCTCTTTCAGTTTTATTTAACTCCTGTGGTCCCATGGCAAAAGAGTTTTTTCGTTGTTATTTATCTTTCCAAAATTGGTACAGGGAAATCAGCCTGAGTGGCATTTTTGGGAGAGCCCTGGCATCACTTGGCTTTGGGGGACACAAAATATCTCAGGATGGAGCAGCATCATAATTTCTACTTACTGTTTCCTCGGTGATTATGTTGACATCAACTAAGCATTTGCTGTCTGCCAATGACTGTGTTAAAACAGTTTACCTGCATAGATCATTTAATCCTCAGAATCGTGCGAAGCTGAGAAGTATTATTATCCCTATTTGACAGAAAGGAAGTGGAGGCACAGAAAGTACCGGCAACTTTCTTAAAGACATACAGCCACTCAACAGTGGGGCCAGGATTCAAACTCAGACAGTCTGACTTCAGAGCCTAATCACTTAACCACCATAAAAGCATACTTGCACTTTGATTTACCAAAATGATTACCTCTAAATGACCATCCCCAATTTTGCTCTAGTGGCTCACTTTACTTCTTTTCTCTCTCTTTCTCTTTTTCCTCTTCCATGAAAATTAGGTCTGAGGACTTGATTTGGTATCCTTCAGCTTGATCTCGTCTTCCCCTTGGCACCCAGTTCTTCACCTTTAAAAGTGTCACTGACTATTCAGCAACATTCTGTAGTGTCATTGAATCTGTCATGCAAACCTTTGTTGTTTCTTTAAAACATTATGAAATCAAAAAGTCGATCTTAAACTCTCAAATGTATACTCTGTGAATTTCATTTTCTGTCCATCATGTCCAGTTACCATATCCCTTGTCAGCAGTGTTGGTATTATATGATCATTGGATCTGACGCTCTGGAGTCAGATAAGACGCTTACATGTAATCAGTTACCTGGTGCTGGCAGTGTCGAGGATGGAACTCTCTCCGGCTGACATTTCATTCTGATCCCTGTGGGTTCTTGCCCGGGGACTGAGTGGCAGCAGCAGTTGAGGGTGAGCTCCAAGGTCTGGTTCGTAGTCTTGGGTCAGAGCAAACACATCGTCTTGGATCTTGCTTGTCCGAGATCACACGACCTTGTGTGCCACACACACGTCGTGATTCATAGTCCTTGATGAGTAGACCTGCTTCGAGAGCTTTGGGAAGTCTACATAGGAGAGCCCTCCCTTTATGTTGATGGCCCTCTGCATAATGCTGATCTCTGCCACTTTACTTTGGGATCTGTGTCATGGCTATGTTTTCCTTCACATTGATGGCTAGTGTATATTTTGATGTGGTTTATGAATATTCATTGCTTAAGTACACCACTGTGAAGCCGGCCTACTATGGTCTTCAGGCATTTGGCCCTGCAACCAACCCAAGAAAAGCAAAAAATTAACCATGTTAACTATACAAGTTCACAAAAAATTTTAAAGTTAAAAATAATAAAAAGTAAACGACATAACCCAGTCTTTCTCTAGAGACAGTAAGTTACCTTGAAGGGCTTTACATCTATAAAAAGAATTATTAGCTTTTGAATGTCACATACAACTGTAAAAAAAAATAAAAAACCCAAAAAACAAAAAAACCTACTTCTTATTTGGTAGGAGGATGGACCTCTCCAGAAAAGAAACCGAAGGAAAGCAATGCCAGAATTGATTACATTTAAACAGTTTAAAATACGTACTGGGGGGCTTCCCTGGTGGCGCAGTGGTTGAGAATCTGCCTGCTAATGCGGGGGACATGGGTTCGAGCCCTGGTCTGGGAGGATCCCACATGCCACGGAGCAGCTGGGCCCGTGAGCCACAATTACTGAGCCTGCGCGTCTGGAGCCTGTGCCCCGCAACGGGAGGGGCCGCGATAGTGAGGGGCCTGCGCACCGCGATGAAGAGTGGTCCCCACACCACGATGAAGAGTGGCCCCCACTTGCCGCAACTAGAGAAAGCCCTCGCACGAACCGAAGACCCAGCACAGCCAAAATAAATAAATAAATAAATAAAAATAAAAGTAGCTATAAAATTAAAAAAAAAAAAAAAAACTAGGTTTAAAAAAAAAAAAAAATACGTACTGGGTTTAGAAACACTGACATTTCAAATAGCTATTTTTTCCTCATTTTCCACCAGAAAAGAAAAACCTTAACATCCTCTCCTGGAGAGAAGTCATAAAAATTGAAATTTTATTTTGTAGCAAAATACTACTTTACAATTCAATTTCAATTCTGACATAAAGACCATTTTAGTGAGATTACATCTTCACAATGACAGTTGTAAATAAATGCGCTTAATATGTATCATTCACCAAAATTTAACTTGAGAACACAAAAGAATGCTTTGTACAATTCATTGGAAACAGGCACGTGGAGTAGGAAGGGGTTTAGGTTCCCCTCAGTGTTGGAAGCCCTGGATTAGTGGGAGAAGACTGTCCTTACATCATATTCAGGTGAGGAAATGAAAGCATCAAACTTGTAGACCTTGGGGTTGTGTGTGTATTGGGGTGGGGACCCCGTGTGTGGTGGGTGCGTGCACCCTTTCTTTTCCTTCAGCGTGTGAACTCTGCAGGGGCAAGGGTCATGCCATTCCATGAGCCTCACAAAGCAGCCAGCCCAGAGCATGGGCTGAAGCACCTCAGACAGCTTATAATTCCCCTTTTAGAAAGCTCAGTTTAATTATGCACCAGTCTTTTTTTTTTCCTGTTTTTTTTTTTTTAACATCTTTGTTGGAGTATAATTGCTTCACAATGGTGTGTTAGTTTCTGCTTTATAACAAAGTGAATCAGCTATACATATACGTATATCCCCATATCTCCTCTCTCTTGCGTCTCCCTCCCACCCTCCCTATCCCACCCTTCTAGGTGGTCACAAAGCACCGAGCTAATCTCCCTGATGCACCAGTTATTGAAATTTCCTTGAACAGAATTCTTCTGGATTTGCCCTGGGTATGTATCTGCTTCTCTTTGTATTCCATCTCTAAATGATCAAGGTGGGAAAGTGGCATGGGAAGTGGCACTCATCTCTTCCACTTTTGCTACCTCTTTTCCTTGGAAAGCAGGATGGGTTCAAAACTGGATACAAATACAGACCTTCGTTGACTTACAATGGGGTTACATATGATAAACCTCACGTTAGTTGAAAGTATCGTTAAGTCGAAAATGCATTTAATATACTAACCTACTGAACATCATTAAACGTGCTCAGAACACTTACATTAGCCCACAGTTGGGCAAAATCATCTAACACAAAACCTATTTTGTAATAAAGTGTTGAATGTCTCATGTAATTTATTGAATACTGTACTGAAAGTGGAAAACAGAGTGGTTGTATGGGTACAGAATGGATGTATGTGTATTGGCCGTTTACTCTCATGATTGCATGGCTGATGGGGAGCTGTGGCTTGCTGCCACTGCCCAGCATCACCAAAGAGTATCAGCATATCACTAGCCTGGGGGAAAGATCAAAATTCAAAATATGGTTCTTACTTAATGTGTATTGCTTTAGCACCATCAGGAAGTCAAAAAACCATAAGTTGAACCGTCATAAGTTGGGGACTCTCTGTCCATTTCCCTGGCTGATCATGATCTAATCTGTTCTCATCTGAATAAAAGTTTATTGTCAGTAACATCTTGGATTTAATATGATGTCATTATTGATGACCATACAGGTTGTGCATTATTATCAATCACTTCAGTTTTTTAAAAAACTTTCCTCTATTATAATCGAAGCTTATCTTAATTTCACTACTAAATGATATTACTGATGAGCAACTTTAAGGTCTACTCTTCTCCTAAAAATTTCAGGCAAATGGTAGGGGTACTTTCCTTCTGTGCCGAGATAACTCTAAAAACGCAGCATCACACCTTTATCTAAAATTGGATTCTGTCCTTATACATTTCAATTATTTTTCTCTGATTTAAAAAGCATCCTTCCAAAAAATCGAATTTCAACTTGATCAAGGCTCTAGATCAGCTACCAGTTTATAGGAAATAGAAGGAATAAAAGAATAAATTAGACAACAAGAAGAGAGTACAAATCGGCAAAATCCAGGAAATGAAAAAACCAACAGGTCAAATGCTCTGGTTTCCTCAACAAAAAAACTATGAATACTAAAGAGATTTAAGAGACACATCAACTAAATGCATTGTGGGGAATTTATTTGGATTATGGTTTGAATACATTAACTATAAAAACCAGTTTTCCTTAAGACACTGATGAAAGAAATTAAAGATGATACAAACAGATGGAGAGATGTACCATGTTCTTGGATTGGAAGATCAGCATTGTGAAAATGACTATACTACCCAAAGCAATCTACAGATTCAATGCAATCCCTATCAAACTACCAATGGCATTTTTCACAGAACTAGAACAAAAAATTTCACAATTTGTATGGAAACACAAAAGACCCCGAATAGCCAAAGCAATCTTGAGAAAGAAAAACGGAGCTGGAGGAATCAGGCTCCCGGACTCCAGACTAAACTACAAAGCTACAGTAATAAAGACGATATGGTACTGGCACAAAAACACAAATATAGATCAATGGAACAAGATAGAAAGTCCAGAGATAAACCCATGCACATATGGTCACCTTATTTTTGATAAAGGAGGCAAGAATATACAATGGAGAAAAGACAGCCTCTTCAATAAGTGGTGCTGGGAAAACTAGACAGCTACATGTAAAAGAATGAAATTAGAAAACTCCCTAACACCATACACAGAAATAAACTCAAAATGGATTAAAGACCTAAATGTAAGGCCAGATACTATAAACCTCTTAGAGGAAAACATAGGCAGAACACTCCATGACATAAATCACAGCAAGATCCTTTTTGACCCACCTCCTACAGAAATGGAAATAAAAATAAACGGGACCTAATGAAACGTAAAAGCTTTTGCACAGCAAAGGAAACCATAAACAGGACGAAAAGATAACCCTCAGAATGGGAGAAAATATTTGCAAATGAAGCAGCTGACAAAGGATTAATCTCCAAAATTTATAAACAGCTCATGCAGCTCAATATCTAAAAACCAAAAAACCCAATCCAAAAATGGGCAGAAGACCTAAATAGACATTTCTCCAAAGAAGATATACAGATTGCCAACAAACACATGAAAGGATGCTCAACATCACTAATTATTAGAGAAATGCAAATCAAAACTACAATGAGGTATCACCTCACACCAGTCAGAATGGCCATCATCAAAAAATCTACAAACAATAAATGCTGGAGAGGGTGTGGAGAAAAGGGAACCCTCTTGCACTGTTGGTGGGAATGTAAATTGATACAGCACTCTGGAGAACAGTATGGAGGTTCCTTCAAAAACTAAAAATAGAATTACCATACGACCCAGCAATCCCACTACTGGGCATATACCCTGAGAAAACCATAATTCAAAAAGAGTCATGTACCACAATGTTCACTGAAGCTCTATTTACAGTAGCCAGGACATGGAAGCAACCTAAGTGTCCATCGGCAGATGAATGGATAAAGGAGATGTGGCACATATATACAATGGAATATTACTCAGCCATAAAGAGAAACGAAATTGAGTTATTTGTAGTGAGGTGGATGGACCTAGAGTCTGTCATACAGAGTGAAGTAAGAAAGAGAAAAACAAATACTGTATGCTAACATATATATGAAATCTAAAAAAAAAAAATTGTTCTGAAGAAACTAGGGGTGGAACAGGAATAAAGATGCAGACATAGAGAATGGACTTGAGGACATGGGGAGGGGGAAGGGTAAGCTGGGACGAAGTGAGAGAGTGGCATGGACATATACACTACCAAATGTGAAATAGCTAGCTAGTAGGAAGCAGCCACATAGCACAGGGAGATCAGCTTCAGAGAGAGTGAAATAAGTCAGAAAGAGAAAAACAAATACCATATGCTAACACATATATATGGAATCTAAAAAAAAAAAAAAAAGGTTCTGAAGAACCTAGGGGCAGGACAGGAATAAAGACACAGACATAGAGAATGGACTTGAGGGGACTTGAGGACACAGGGAGGGGGAAGGGTAAGCTGGGACGTAGTGAGAAAGTGGCGTGGACATATATACACCATCAAATGTAAAATAGATAGCTAGTGGGAAGCAGCCGCATAGCACAGGGAGATCAGCTCGGTGCTTTGTGTCCACCTAGAGCAGTGGGATAGGGAGGGTGGGAGGGAGACACGAGGGAGGGGATATGGGGATATATGTATATATGTAGGTGATTCACTTTGTTATGCAGCAGCAACTAACACGCCATTGTAAAGCAGTTATACTCCAGTAAAGATGTCAAAAAAAAAACCCAGTCTTCCACCTCTCCTGCTCCCAAGAGAAACACAAAACATTTTATGGGGATATTTAAATATTATCTGTGTAGTTGATAATATTATTCTTTAACTACTGCTGTTTTATATATGATAATATTATTGTTATATTATTAAAAAGAGACCTTATACTTTAGAGGCATATACCAAAGTTTTTTAAAAAGCTTGCTATTTGGTTAATACCTGGAAAGCCCCAGATGGGGCTAAATTTGCAGATGTGAGTGCTTAAAGCAAATAGGCCTTTAACTTGCTGAATTCTGCCCAACTGGCATCTCCTGGAAACACAGTAAACATGAAATGGAGCAAAGCTCGTTTAATTATGTCAAAAATAATTGCTAAAACTTGTCAAATGGAATTTGGTAAACAGATTCATTCCACTGGCACCTTGCCTAGCTAAAGTTTCTCATATAGTGGTGGTAAAAAGATCTATAAGATAATTCTTGCTTTAAAATAGCAAAAACACAAACCCAACATTTACTATGCTCGTCCTACTCTTAAAACATGAGAGATATACCAGTGATTTAGAGAGACTACTCTGATAGTTCACTTGCAGAAATTCTACTTTGGGCTTTGAAGCCTTGAAAAGATGTTGCTACTTTTGACAATACCCATGAAAAGCAAACTATTTATTATGATATATAATAAAATACAAATATGATCATCAAACTGAGAACACTGTAGAGTTAGCATCTAGACAACAGATGTTTCTTTGTAGATAATTCACTGATGTTCCTATCACTGAACAGTAAAAAGTTTTAAGTAAAGCTTTTGGAAATTCAGTCCCATTTTAAGTATGTCAAGGAATCTCAGTACTAAGTGAATCCGTTCATGAATCCATCGGTAAAATCAATAAATTACAGTTCGACTTACCAAGTTACTGCCTTATAATTTTGACTTTTTGTATATCAGATTTTCTTAAAACTCAGCACTCTGTCTTTTAGGTGTGGAATGGAAACTTTAGATAAAAGCAAACCAGGTACACTCTAAGGCAGCTGTAAATAATGAGAATCAACATCGGTACTACTGACGTTCTCAAACAGATCCACCCAGTACAAGGCAACTTGTGACTGTCCAGTAAAGGCAGCACATATAATTCACATAAATAATGTGAGATCCCAAAAAGTGCCCATCAAAATTTGTTCAGTAAAACCAAATACTAAGGCTTCTGAATACGCCATTTGCATTCTTGCTTCATAGTGCTGCACTTAAGCATTGAACACTCGTAAACTATCATTAAAATACGTACTGGCCATCTATATGAAGAAAAAAATAGCTATGAAATGGATACCAGAGTAAAATGGCAGACCTGGTAAGGCTGGAAGTTAAATGTGGTCAAAACATAGGCCGAGGTTCATATTTAGGAGTTGGATCAGGAAAGGTGCTGATCAAAACAACTGTCTTAAATAGCAAAAGTCTGGGAGACAGGGTTCTGTAGCCAACACCAGTCACTGGGGTTAGAATCTGGGGGCAACTCTGAGTAGGAACAAAGAACCAGAATGCTGAACGTTACCTCTCTGCCAGTCTGGAACAGGCGGCCGGGATTTATCATGTTATTAGGTGAGGTGTAAACTCCCCAGTTTCATTTTCTCTCTCACTACACTTCCTCTCCCTTCTGTCACTGACAATGTGAAGATCAGCTTTCCAGATTAGTGCCTCTGGATATTAATTAGAAAAGTGGCATGTTCTTAGGCATGGAGATTTTCCTGTGCAAAAACTTTGTAGAGGCCCCACATTTTCTCCTGAGCAACTTACTAGTTAGGGTAGCTTCCCAAGTTCCTTAGCGTCATATTTGCATGTCTGCTTCTCAGGAATGGCTGGGAGAGATGGCGTATAACCATGGTAACGTTAATTCGAACAATCATTACCCTATGCAAAGAGAACTTTTGTATCTTCCACCCTCTGTTTTTTTGTTTTTTGTTTTGTTTCCAAGGTTACAGTCCTTTCCTTTATTGGAGTTCCAAATTTTAAAAACTGAAAGTAAAGCAGTCATTTAGTGGTTCAGATAAAAGAAAAGCATCTTTACCTGAGTTACCCATCAGGCCTACTGTGACCTGCCCTAGCTCCTCCCAGAAAAAGTTTCTGGGTATCTAAAAAAAAAAAACAGCTTACATATCGACTCATTAAAAGTCATCTCTACTATATGGGTCAACTAACTATGAGAATGTTCTTCTCATACCTATTAAATGTACACAGTCCACAGTTAGATCTCTTACTAGAAGAAAATTATCTGCAGAGTAGGTTCTTTGGGGCCCAATAAGGTAGCCACCCTCTGTTTTGAAGGTGACAATTTGACAGACACTGCTATTTTTTTTTTTATTATTTTGTGTTGTTTAATCTGTAAATGGTAAGGGTAATTGTCACTTGAGAATTAGTGTGTGTTTGGGTACTCATGTCAAATGTGTTTAACAGATAAGAACTAGGACTAGTTGAGTTTCACTAACCTTGGTTATTATTGTGGAATATAGTGTTAAGCAGTGAAACTTGACCCCTGGTTGGAGAATGCTGAGTCACATACAGCATATGACCCAGCCTTCTCCTTCACTCTCTTCTTGCCTCTTCATCCTTCACTGTGCTCGAGCCATGCTGGCCTGCCTTCGGCTCCTCCAGCGGCCAAACTTCCTTCTGTCTTGAGACCTCTGCTCATGAGTTTCCTCTGGGGAGATGTTGCCTTACCAAACTCATTGCAGGCGAACTCGAAAGCTAGAATTCAGAGTTTTAAAAAGAAAAGCAAGGATCTGGGACATGAAGAAGTTAATCAAAACTAACTTTAGTAGGTTTTATGTTGCCTACATGCGTTGACCTCAAAAAATGTATATTGACTAATGGTCTCCTGTCTTCAGTTTGGGTATTACTCGTGCTTGCTGGAGCTGTCCAGTTGGAGATTTTATAAAGAATATTGTGCTTGTGAGCAGTAAATTCTTACATGATTTAAAAAAAGACTTTATAGAATCTTATGAATGAGAATAGAAGCTAGAAGTAGGAGAGAGAAAAGGCCAGTCAGTAGCTAAAGGTATGGATATGAATTTGGATTTTATACTAAGAAGATGTGAATTAGTATCAGAAAGATAATTTCAAAGAACTGAGCTAACATATAGTAAGAAAATAATGAGACAAATCAAAGATAATAGGTAAGACTTCTTTTTTTTTTTTTAGAATTTTAAGTCATTACAACAGTCGCCTCCTTTATTTATTTATTTATTTATTTTTGGCTGTGTTGGGTCTTCGTTTCTGTGCGAGGGCTTTCTCTAGTTGCGGCAAGTGGGGGGCCACTCTTCATCACGGTGCGCGGGCCTCTCACTATCGCGGCCTCTCTTGGTGCGGAGCACAGGCTCCAGACGCGCAGGCTCAGTAGTTGTGGCTCACAGGCGTAGTTGCTCCGCGGCATGTGGGATCTTCCCAGACCAGGGCTCGAACCCGTGTCCCCTGCATTAGCAGGCAGATTCTCAACCACTGCGCCACCAGGGAAGCCCGGTAAGACTTCTTAATCCTTTAATATATGAGTCTCTGGCATACATTTAGCCAGTAAACAACAAATTGAAAGCAACCTCATATTCCTGATAGAAAGGGCTTCAGACATTTTTCTCTCACAAACCCCACAGTATTCTCTGAGGGCATGCTTCGAGCCGTCTGCTTCATCATGTGATTAGTGTTTGGGGATTTTAATTATTAACATTCACCTTGATGGAATACTTTTAATTGCAAGGAGAAAACTTGGGCAGATTAAGGTAGAAAATACCATGTTTGAGAGATGTAAGTGGTAATAGGGATAAATTGACTTTCAAAAAAGTACTCAGTATAGGAAAGAAAATGAAATTGTAAGGAGGAATGGATGGTGGGCCAGGAAATTCAGGGAAAGTTTGACTCCACTGTGGGACCCAAGTTACTGAGAGTTTTGCAGTGACCTTTGGAGAGTGTCATTGTCCTAGTGGGACTGTGCTTTTTCTGTCCCACACTGAAGTGTGTGCGAGTGTGTTTGAATCTGCATGGCATCCTACTGATACAGGCTGTTTTCCAGATAATGACGATTTGGCATTGATCTGACTTTTCTTTCTCACCTAACTCCCTCTGGAAGTGAATCGTGTGCCCTTGCAAGATTGCTGATGGGATTAAAGGGCAATCTACTCCTTAAGGTATTAGACCTGGAACCTTAGATTATATGTATGATGGTTCTATCAGCTGCAATAACCAACAAAGTCAACATTTTGGGTGTCAGATAGGTTATAAATAAAAAACAAGCTGTTAGGTGGACTAAATATTTTTTGAGGAAATATACACCATGAGTGTTGAGGATGCATCTTTATATTCTTTTATTTATTCAGCCTTGTCTAAAAATTTGCTGTCATCTTGGAGTTCTGTGCCAGGGTTTGATGTTGGCCTTGTTTCTGAAAACCATTGATCTGAGAAATTTTACTAGATTGTCTACTGTAGTACAGTGTTAACACAGAATATTTGCCAACTATTTTGGGGAAAACAAGTTAGATTCTAAATTCCAGAATGTCAGCATCATCCTTTGCTCATAAAGCCTAGAACCCTTCTATGGTACCTGAGTATATTTGGCTTTTCCTTCAACATAATCCATGCAGATGGGGAAGCACTTTTTAGGGGCATTGGGAAGATAGGCACATCCTATTATGCTCAGTGTGGATATTTGATGCTCAGGGGCCTTTGGGGCCGCACACCTGGTGAGAAAGCTAATTATAGGTCACTGTTGAGCAGGAGAGAATTTTCTTACCTAGCATGTTCTTTTGGCTCAACCTAACTTTTTAAATTCATCACCACCGTGGCTTGTATGATCTTCCTCACAAAGACCAAAATGTTAGCTGTTGCTTTGTTTTAGGGTAAATATTGAAGTGCTTGACATCTGCGTCTAGAAAGGCTCATCTGTGGAAGCTAGAAAGTGGGGGGTAGTAAGGACTTTTTATATCCTGTAGGCTGAACTGTAGATTGTCTCTGGATTGATCTGTGTCAGCCTGTGGACTTAGGATCTACCTGGACCTTCCACATATGCCATGTCCCATAGATGAGCTAGAGAAATTCAGAGAGAAGAAAGGGTATGTTTCATTTTCTATAGCAGCCATGGTGTTGACCATTGAGACATAGTGTCTTTCTATGAAGATTGTGAACCTGTCAACCTATAAAGTTGTGATTTCCCATAGACATGGTGTCCTGGTTAAGGGCATATTCTAAGGGCTGTGGAGGATTTAAAGGAAGGTGATCATGATAAAGAAGAGCCAGGAAAATGGAGCTTAAAATGAAGTACTCATCCAGAAATAGTGCTACATTCCTCTTGCTTTCGAGAGGTGGTTTCTGAAAGGACGTACCACAACGGTCTGGGCCAGTTTTATAAGGAAAAGATCCAAATACTTAGGATGGATGTCAGTTATGGGAATTGCCACTCCCAAATCATTGGAACTGGGTATTTTTAGGCTTGGGCACATTTTCCATCTTTTGCACTCACTCTTTGTATACATATGATCTGTATTGTTGAAACCGAAAGTCTTTGCAGGTTTCTTTGCCCAGATAGAGATTGTTCCTTGTCATCCCACCTGAACTTCCACTGAAGAGCTTTATGGTTGAGTTATTTTATTTGGCTGAAAGCTCTTTTTTGTTGATGTGGCTGAAGGAGTAAGCCTAAAATTCAAAGCTGTCTTATCTATGACTAAAATGTAAGTTTTTTGATAGTATGTTGGTATTCTGGAATTCTAGCAAGTTTAGTGTCCACTTTGTCACTGATCCTGAGACTTGTGTTAGACTAGTTTTGAGAAATTAGGCAGAGTGAGAATCCTGGGTATCATCCACACAGCGACAGTTGGTGTATCACCTTTATTTCTCTGACGCTATCCCTATTAGAATACTTAGAGGGCTATAGAAACACTTATTTTTTAAAAGTACTTATTTAAAGGAATCCCTGAAATGATTCCTTTCCTAAAATGAGGAATTCTTTGTTTTTGGATTTTCATATCTTCAGACATTGTCAGCACGTCAAATAGTAGTATATCAGATTTCATAAAATATTTATTGAGTATCTCTATTGTCCTAGGGAACTCAGATGGCTGAGAAGCCTAGTGGAAATAGTGGAAAGAGCTTTGTTAGTTATAGGTATAATAATGAATGTTAGGAGCCAAGAGGTCTTGGTGTCCAGCCATTAACTGGCTGGTCAGGCCATTGAGTCTCTCCTGACCTAAGGCTCTTTACTGTTCTATAAAGTGAGGGTTAGAATGAATGCATCTGCTGTTCCAGCTTTTGAGATCTATGGATGTTTTGTCTTAAAGGCATTCTGAGATGGTCTTTGCCCTTAAGAAGTTTCAGCTTTGTTTCTAGATTTCCTTACTTCTGTTTGGCTCAGTTCCAAAAATAACATGTGTTTGTTGTTTACAAAGGAAAATTCAACTGGAAAATGTATTATGCAGAAAGGAAGTCTCCTTCAATCCCGCCCTCTGAAAGAGAATCATTCTTAAAATAGGTATCTAATGATCTCCACTTATTTCTATGCATATATTAATATTTTTGTGATATAAACACACATATATGTGTATATATAGTATGTGCATAGGTGTGTGTGTATATCTGTGTGTGTGTATATATATATCTTATTCATACTGCACTAAAACTTGATTTTTTTCATGTAACAGTTGAGATAATGGGCATCTTTCCATTTGTCAGTACATATAAAACTACATTATTTTTTTAAATTTAGGTATAGTTGATATATATAACATTATTTTCAGGTGTACAGTATCATGATTCAACATTTGTATATATTGCAAAATGATCACCATGATAAGTCTAGTTAACATCCATCACCATACATAGTTACAATTTTATTTTTCTTGTGATGAGAACTTTTTTTTTTAATAAAGCACACATCTTTTTTTAAAAAAATTTATTTGTTTTTATTTTTGGCTGTGTTGGGTCTTCGTTGCTGTGCACAAGCTTTCTCTAGTTGGGGTGAGCGGGGGCTACTCTTCGTTGCGCTACAGGGCTACTCTTCATTGCGCTACGTGGGCTTCTCATTGCGGTGGCTTCTCTTGTTGCGGAGCACGGGCTCTAGGCGTGCGGGCTTCAGTAGTTGTGGCGCATGGGCTCAGTAGTTGTGGAGCACAGGCTCAGTAGTTGTGGCGCACAGGCTTAGTTGCTCTATGGCATGTGGGATCTTCCCGGGCCAGGGATCAAACCCATGTCCCCTGCATTGGCAGGCGGATTCTTAACCACTGTGCCACTAGGGTAGCCCAAGAACTTTTAAGATCTACTCTCTTTGCAAGTTTCAGTTATGCAGTACAGTATTATTAACTATAGTCACCATACTGTACATTACATAAACTATTGTATTTTTAAAATGACCTCATAGAATGTTAGTAATTCACTATTGGAGGCAGATTAAATATACATTTTGGCCAGAATGTCAAGTGTTGAATCATATTCAGCTGAAGCTAACGCTAAATATCACTGTCATAGAATGAATGTGCTGGAATACATGAAAAAAATCTGAAATTTCAACAAAACTATTGAAATGTTATTATAAAAGTTATTAGTGACCAGATTTACTTTTGACAATATGCAGGCATTCTCATTTCTCACCACTCTCTGCTGTTAGATTGTTCCTGCAGTCACCGTACCATCCTACACATTCATGATACTAAATAGATGGTAGCTTGGCTGAGGTAGGTAGAGGAGCACAATACTCTTTGGCTAGTTCTACCAGAATAGTCGAGGGTAATGGTGCCCCTCCCAATTAAATTTGTCCTCTCTAAGAGTAACTAGTTAAAGACTGGGTAATAGGCTAGGTGAAGACTTATCTCCTCATTAACTGCTAGACTTGGAGATTTGTTTGATGATCATGAGTTTCATTGAAGGAATCCCCCAAATTGAAGCATTGTGCACTGCTTTTTTTCCCATATTCTTTTCCATTATGGTTTATTACAAGATGTTGAATGTAGTTCCCTGTGCTATGCAATAGGACCTTGTTGTTTATTTTATATATAATAGTTTGTATCTGCTAATCCCAAACTCCTAATTTATCCTCCCCCAGCCTTTCCTCTTTGGTAACCACAAGTCTGTTCGCTATGTCTGAGTCTGTTTCTGTTTTGTAAATAAGTTTATTTGTATCAATTTTTTAAGAGTCCACATATAAGTGATATCATATGGTATTTGTCTTTCTCTGTCTGACTTACTTCACTTAGTATGATCATCTCTAGGTCCATCCATGTTGCTGCAAATGACATTATTTCATTCTTTTTTATGGCTGAGTAATATTCCATTGTATATATATATGTGTGTGTGTATACACACATATACACACACACACACACCACATCTTCTTTATCCATTTATCTGTCAGTGGACATTTAGGTTGCTTCCATGTCTTGGCTATTGTACATAGTGCTGCTGTGAACATTGAGGTGTATGTATCTTTTTGAATTAGAGTTTTCTCCAGATATATGCCGAGGAGTGGGACTACTGGATCATATGGCAACTCTACTTTTAGTTTTGTAAGGAACCTCCATACTGTTCTCCATAGTGGCTGTACCAAGTTACATTCCCACCAACAGTGTAGGAGGGTTCCCTTTTCTCCACACCCTCTCCAGCATTTATTATTTGTAGACTTTTTAATCATGGCCATTCTGACTGGTGTCAGGTGATATCTCATTGTAGTTTTGATTTGCATTTCTCTAATAATTAGCGATGTTGAACATCTTTTCATGTGCATTGTGCACTGCTCAAAACATTCTTTCTGATTATTTTCAGAAGCATACTTAAGATCACATATGTCTAACTTTCTAATATTTTTGCTGCTTTATACAGTGAGTTGATTGAAAAAAATCCATCATTAATTTTGGCTCCAGAAATGTGGCAGTAGAGCAATGTTGTTGACTTTCAAGATATACAGAATTGTTTCAATATCACCTGTATCTCAGCTTTCATTGCATGTACACCAGCTTCAGCTTTGTTGGAATAGAATGACATGGGACTTTTTATTATGTAGGAAAAATGTGAACTCTCAAGGTACATCAGTTTTGTTCAAATCCTCCCCCCCACCTTTTTTTTTTAGCAGATTCTAATGAATAAATTACTTCTTAATAAATAATCATTGGATTTAGCAGGCCTGCTATTTTTGTATTCTTATCTGCAAAGTAGAATATTATGGGATTTTGTAGCTGTTGTTCAAGCAGCCTATTTAATAGGCACTAGCTCTTCTCCATCTTGTTTGAGGATATGGTGTAAGTACACAGCAAGGCAGTTCCACAGCCTCTTATGCATCATGAAATTAGTCTTTGGCTGAAGGAGGAGGAGGAAAGTGTTATACTCCTTTTATGCTTTCTGGTTCTGTTCATTACACTGTGCTATAATTACTTTCTGAACACACAGCTGGTGAGTGTGACCAAAACTTTGAATGCTTATGACTTGTAAGACACATTTCACCATGTTTGTTCCATTGTCAACAATAGTTGGCTTTCCCTGTTCTTCACTGGGTTCCATTCTATACTTCTTCATTCTGATTCATTCTGTTAGTGTGAGAGACAGGAACTCTCTCAGCCAGAGAATAAAGCAGGAGCAGAATTGAATGCATTGTGAATGCACCACGCTGTCTTATTTAAAGGAAGTCTCCAATTGTTCCTGCACGTCCAAATGTCTGATGTACAAGATATAGGAGTAGCATGTTTACTAATACCACCATTGTTCTGTACATGTCTCAGTATAAGAAGAGAATTTTGGTAACATGTTTTCCAGGAGTACTCTTGATTCTAGGGGTCATAATTTTGACAAGTCTGGACACACTTTCATCTTCAATGAGAGGATTAGAGAGGTTGGCGTTCTTTAATAGTCATTTAACCAGCTTATTTTTCAAAATTAGCCCCTATGTACTTTATTAGGATTTTTAAATTGTGTTGTTTTGGAGTTTGACTACTATAAACAAAATGTGCTTAAAGTACCTTATTTTTCTCAAACATTTTCTTCTTTTCTTTGTATTTTTTATGTGAATACTTTATTTTGTATCAATCAAGAATGACTTCATGGTCAGAAAGAGAAAGACAATTACCATATGATATCACTTGTGTGGAATCTAAAATATGATAACAGATGAATTCATTTATAAAACAGAAACATTCACAGACATAGAAAACAAACTTATGGGGACTTCCCTGGTGGCATAGTGGATAAGAATCTGCCTGCCAATGCAGGGGACACGGGTTTGATCCCTGGTCTGGGAAGATCCCACGTGCTGCGGATCAACTAAGCCCGTGCACCACAAATACTGAGCCTGTGCTCTAGAGCCCGCAAGCCACAACTACTGAGCCCACGTGCCACAACTACTGAAGCTCGCGTGCCTAGAGCCCATGCTCCGCAACAAGAAAAGCCACTGCAATGAGAAGCCCATGCACCACAACAAAGAGTAGCCCCTGATCGCTGCAACTAGAGAAAGCCCGCGCACAGCAACGAAGACCCAGCATGGCCAAAAATAAATAAATAAATAAATAAATTTATAAAAACAAACAAACAAAAAGAAAACAAACTTATGGTTACCAAAGGGGAAGGGGGCGGGGGAGGGATAAATTAGGAGTTTGGGATTAGCAGATACCAACAATTATATATACAAAATAGATAAACAACAAGGTCCTACTGTATAGCACAGGGAACTATATTCAATATCCTGTAATAAACCATAATGGAAAAGGAAAAAAAAAATGACTTCATGGATGTCATTGTGATTTTATAGTTTTTCCTAGTTTTGAAAATTTTACATTGCAAATCATAAGATCCGGGTCTGATAACTGGATTTTTTCCTATTGTCTCTTTTTTAAAAAATTATTTTTATTTTATATTGGGCTATAGTTGATTTACAATGTTGTGTTATTTTCAGATGTACAGCAAAGTGATTCACTTATACATATACATATATATATATATCTATTCTTTTTCAAATTCTTTTCCCATTTAGGTTATTACAGAATATTGAGCAGAATTCCCTGTGCTATATAGTAGGTCCTTGTTAGTTATCTATTTTTAATATAGTAGTGTTTATATGTCAATCCCAAACTCCCAGTTTATCCTTCCCCCCAACCCTCGACCCTTTGGTAACCATAAGTTTGTTTTCTAAGTCTGTGAGTCTGTTTCTGTTTTGTAAATAAGTTCATTTGTATCATTTTTTTTTAGATTCTGCATATAAGCAATATCATATAATATTTGTCTTTCTCTGTCTGACTTCACATAGTATGATAATCTCTAGGTCCATCCATGTTGCTGCAAACGTCATATTTCATTATTTTTAATGGCTGAGTAATATTCCATTGTATATTTGTACTATATCTTCTTTATCCATTCATCTGTCACTGGACTTTAGGGGCCTCCATGTCTTGGCCATTGTAAACAGCGCTGCAGTGAACATTGGGGTGCATGTATCTTTTTGAATTATGGTTTTCTCTGGATATATGCCCAGGAGTGGGATTGCTGGATCATATGGCAACTCTATTTTTAATTTTTTTTTAATTAATTTTTATTGGAGTATAGTTGCTTTACAATGTTGTGTTAGTTTCTGCTGTAAGGAAAAGTGAATCAGCTATACATATACATATATCCCCTCTTTTTTGGATTTCCTTCCCATTTAGATCACCACAGAGCATTGAGTAGAGTTCCCTGAGCTATACGGTAGATTCTCATTAGTTATCTATTTTATACACAGTATCAATAGTGTATATACGTCAATCCCAATCTCCCAGTTCATCCCACCCCCACCCTTGATATCCATGTTTGTTCTCTAAGTCTGTGTCTCTATTTCTGCTTTGCAAATAAGATCATCTATACCATTTTTCTAGATTCCACATACATGCGTTAATATACGATATTTGTTTTTCTTTCTGACTTTGCTCTGTATGACAGTCTCTAGGCGCATCCACGTCTCTACAAATGACCCAGTTTTGTTCCTTTTTATGGCTAATATTCCATTGTATATATGTGCCACATCTTCTCTATCCATTCCTCTGTTGATGGACATTTAGGTTACTTCCATGACCTGGCTGTTGTAAATAGTGCTGCAATGAACACTGGGGCGCCATGTGTCTTTTTGAATTACGGTTTTCTCTGGGTATATGCCCAGTAGTGGGATTGCTGGGTTATATGGTAATTCTATTCTTAGTTTTTTAAGGAACCCCCATACTGTTCTCTGTAGTGGCTGCACCAAGTTACATTCCCACCAATAGGGTAGGAGGGTTTCCTTTTCTCCACACCCTCTCCAGCATTTATTGTTTATAGACATTTTGATGATGGCCATTCTGACTGGTGTGAGGTGATATCTCATTGTAGTTTTGATTTGCATTTCTCTAATAATTAGCAATGTTGAGCGTCTTTTCATGTGCTTTTTGGCCATCTGTATGTCTTCTTTGGAGAAATGTCTATTTAGGTCTTCTGCCCATTTTTTGATTGAGTTTTGTTTGTTTGTTTGTTTTCCCCTCTCTCTTAGTTTTCTGTCATCTTGGTCTCGTCTCCTGATACATCTGATGGTTTTAAATGAATTTTGGATACTGTGTATAAAATATAGTAGAGATAATTCTAGGTTATTGATAATGTCATTTTCCTCCAAACAGGATTAACTTTTGCTTCTTTCAGTCAGAATCAGAGATTGAGCTGATTCACTGCTTTGCCTCAGACTTTGTAAAGCCGTCCTAGTCCTCCTTGATCCTTCCTTCTAAGATGTAGTCCTCAGGGGTCTCACCCGAAAGTCTTGATTGTCTAGGACTCTTCCTCACCCATGGGCCATGAACTCCATTTTTGCCCACCCAGTACCATAAGACTAGCAGAAGCTCTCTGCAGCTCCACAACGTCCTGGTTGTTACTTTATGCTCAGTTTTTCAGTCTCTCAGCACCACCTTGGAAACTAACAAATGCCTCAAAGGGAAAAGTAGTTCTAAATGCTAGACTTACCTCCTTGTGCGTCTCTTCAATCTGGGACCGTTGTCCCTCATACCCTGACTGTCTTGGTAGCTCTCTAATGTCTTCAGATAGATTTTTTTTTTTTCTTTTGCAGGGAGTGAGGGGGAGGCAGTGTTCCTAGTTGTTTAGTGCAAGAGAATAGGTTTGCAACAAACTATTTAACCACTGTTGGAATTTTACCTGTATTTGAAGTGGAATATTCAGGTATTAAAAATAAATACATAGAGCATGCCTTGTTTGTATTACTGTTATCTTGTACTGATTACATATTATAGGATCTATGTAATCATAGGATCATTCTTAATATAGAAGTTCAGGAATGCCAAAAATAACACTATTGAGTAAGGCATTCAGCTGTTCGACCAAGTTTAAAAAATCTACCAGATTGATTTTTAATTTATTCACGATTTATTTCATATATATATTAGCTGCTGGCATTTCTTATTCTCACCCCTTTTCCTGTTTTCCTACTAGGTGGTTTTGTTCTGGTTGATTTGCAAAAGCTCTCTTTGTATGTAAGAGACAGGCTCTTTGCCTATATGTGCTACAAATGTTTATCACCAGCAAATATGGTTTGTATGACTGCTACATTTTAGGATTTTTTTAAAGGTTTTTTGTAGCCTTTCTATTGTCCTTTTAAAATATTAATATTGCACAAATATTTATAAAGTACCCACATATAATCACAATACACTTATACATCCACATGCACAGACAAGACATTATTAATTATATTATTCAGGTTCTTTATATCATAATTTTTGAGGGATCAAGTTGATTTGCCAATGACTAATGGTAGTGATTTTACCCTTTCTCATGATAAAGAGTGATGTTCTTGGTCTTTTTTACCTAGAATTTGATCTTGTCAAGTGTTAAAATGTTATGATCCATGTGTTTTGGAAATGCTGGGGGTATGGTTTAGATTCTGATTTTATCTTTGTCTCTTTAATTCAGAATTCTTCACTTCTTTTCCCCCTCTTTTAAGTTAGAAGTAAAGAATGGACTCTATGGTTAAATAACCTGAGAGATATCATAGGAGGAGAAAGTGGGCCTGTACCTGAGTCCTAAAGTATAAATAGGATATGAATGGGTAGAAGTATGTGGGCCTTCCAGACAAGGGAGAAGGATTAAAAAAGAAATAAGGATAGGGTAGAAAATGAAGTACGTTCAGAATGTGAAAAGAGGCTGACTCGGGAGCAGGAAGCCAAGAAATAGGAAGCAAATGTGGGTTAATGAGGTAGGATCACATTCTGGAGGATCCTGAAAGCTAGGTGGAAAAATAATTATTTATAAATTGGCTATTCTTAATGCAAATAACCAGATAAGTACATATTTACAAAATAAGCTTTGTGTCAAAGCTCGCTGTACGGAATCATCTGTCAAGCTTGTTTATCTTGATTCATTTTCCTTTATTCCAAGAGCTCAGAGCAGTGCACCATGATTCACATTAACTAATCTAATGCACATTCTTTGAGTTTTATTTTGTATCTGACATTCTAACCAGGTGATTTTTAGAGTGATGGTTGAGATTGGTAACCTCGCCTCAAAGAGATATTTTAAGTCTGTCATATTGTGGATCAGTTGAGAACTGCTTTCCTTCATTTCTGTTTTTCTCCTTCCTTTTCTGCTGTGCCCACCCCCAAAATCATAAATATGTTTCCTTGCATACATTAAGCAGATGAGATGAAAATATGCTAAATATGGGGAGATGGCCATGGTCTGCAGGCCTGGACTGTTCAGTTGTCTCTCAAGAAGCATGTAGGATGGTGGCTTATTGAGAGTTGAATGAAGCAATGAATACAGTTGCCAATAGTATTTTCAAGTACCCACTAGGCACAGGTGATGTGGAAAGATGTGGAAGCCAGGACCTTCTATTGAATGATATCACTGAGTTTGGGATGGTCAACTCTTCAGAAACAGCACTTTTACTCCCAAAGGGAAATTGAGAGAACTGAGTGTTCTCCTTTAGCTTTGACATAAAATTGTATGTTTTTTCTATTCCCAGGGGACTCCTTCTCACAGTTCCGGTTTGTGGAGGAGAAAGAGTGGGATAGTGAAGCTTCGTGCCCCAAACAGGTAAGGTGAAGCTCTGTCTGGAATGTGGATTGGCTCTTCTCAGGGCTGAAGACCAGCACCTTTCACATTGTTGTTGAAATGGAGACTTCACATAGAGAAGAGTCTAGTAATTCATGTAGAGTTCAGCCTCAGTTACCTAAATTGCTCAGAAAGATTTCAGGGAGCTTAAATTATACAGGCTCTTGGAGCTGGAGTTGATCTTTATACCTGGCCATCTATGTGAACTACTTATATAGCTCATATATGACTATAGTTCATATAGACTGGGTTGCAGGGCTGAAAGTTTATAGTCACGATTTTGAGTGGATTACTTTGCCATTTGGCCTTCCTTCTTTTCCCTTTCTGTGAAAATTCATCTTAGGCTTGAGAATTAATTTTTTTCTCCCACACTGTTTTTGGTGTTAGGTAAGAAAATCCTTAACTTTATAGTTTTAAATAACTCTTCTTCTATAATTAGGAGAATAAAGCTGTAAAATAAGAACAAGTAGCATAGAAGTCTTTCAGTGAATCCATAACACCCACACACTTTATTTGCTTTGTATTCCTGCCATATTTTCTTCCCAAGGAGTTTTGATGATGCTCCAGGCAGGATTTCACTGCATCTTTCCGTACGAGAGACGACAGGTATTCTCTCCCTTTTTAAAATGCACAGAGAATGAGTAAGTGCTGGCGTGGCATATGCTTCCGACTCCAGGGCTGGAGCATACTATCTGATACAGTGATCAGACAAGCCTGCCCACAGCTTCAGACAGGAGAGCGAGCAGCAGACCTGACGGGTAAAGGGCGGGACCTTCCTCCCCATTCTGCTGTCAGCTCAGTACACACACAGTAGGTGGCTCACACCCCCAGGTGGGCTGGCGTCACGTTCAGTTGTTTGGGATGGACATTGACTTAAAGACAGAGGGGAGGGAAGTGACTTGTAAAATGACTTCCTGTTACTGTACAAAGAGTATGTTTTATAATATAGAAAAACTGGGGAATTAAAAATATTTGCTTTTGCTTGGGTCTGTTTGGGCATGTACCTGAGTATGGTTTAGAATTCTAGGACAAGTTGTAAACAGACAAACGCAGATCATGCAGGAATTCAGTGAAAGCCAAACAACTCACATTTCGACTCCTTTGAACCATGTTGGCTATCAGAGAACATTTTGTTATCCTGAGAGTTTCAGATAATTCTAAGGTTCTTCATTTATCAAAACGCATGTTCTTTATTAGATATTTTATTAGATGTAGCTTATTGGAAGATGAATGAGACAGAGGCTATGCTTGTTCATCGCCCGAGGCCCCTTACCTTAGCACAGTGGCTGACACATAGTAGATGATTGGTAAATATTTACATGATAAATGAAAAAGAATGCAACATAAAATAAGTGGTATAATAAATGAATGAACATAATACTGTGGAAGAAAGCTGCTTTGGGCTGGAAGTGATTGAGAGTAGGAGCATGGAATAAAGATCATTTGAATGGGCCTTGGTGGATGAGTATGGTTCTGGTAGGTTCTGTCTGGGAAACAACAGGAGAATGATGAGGAGATCTGAAAGACCAGGGCTGTGCTCAGAGTCGGGGGCATAGCTGGAGTGGAGCTGGAGTGTGGATTCTCAGAAGAGGCGGCTTCCAGGGTGGGTCTGGGCCACTTAGTACCAGTGCTTTGGTCTTCATTTTTATCTAGGGGCAGTTTAGCCTGTGGGTCAGAGCATAGACTTCAGAGACGCAAACCTGAGCGTAAATCCGAGTTCTCATCTGTAAAATGGAACTAATAATAAAATGTAACTCAGAGCTGTCATGAGGATTCTATTAGATTATAAATAATAAGTCCTTCTGTGCAGTTCCTGACATAGAGGAAACACTCAAAATTAGCTCTTATTACTACTGTTACTTGTTAGCAAAAGTTTTGTTTAGCAAGAAAATGGAAATGGCTAGACTGGACCTCCGCAATATTGGGAAGGAGGGACTGAGGAGGTCAGAGGCTGGAGGCTGGGAGAGCAGGTAGGAGGATATTACATTGGGTGAACGGGAGGGGACGTGGGCCGACAGCATGGGCCGTGAGAGGGAAGACGGTTCACTGGCAGATGGGACTGCAGCGGAGGACGTGGTAGATTGCGTCACGGGCCAGACGTGAGACATGAGGACAAGAAAGACGCGCAGGGGCGCTAAGCTTCCCGGCACGCTGATGAGGTGAGCAGTGATGACTGATGGAGCAAGAGAAGGCAAGCTTGATTGTGTGCATCTTGAGTTGAGGTATTAGTAGGACACATCCCAAACTGAATTCATCACTTCGCCATCAGCACTGTTTTGTGTCCCACATCTCTCCTCACTCGGTTCTCTTTATTTCTGCTTACTTGAGAGAGAAAAAGAAGAGAAGAATCTATCTGTCTGTCTATCTACCTGTCTGTCTGTCTGTCTATCTGTCTGTCTATCTATCATTCGTTCCTCATGTGCTCCCCTGTCCCCAGCACAGCCAGTGACATGAGGCAGTCAGGAGTTTGCCAGTGGGTCCTGGCGGAGGCCCCAAAGGGCACCCTGATGGGAGAGGGCCCAGTGCTGTCCGTGTGACTTGCCTTCGTGTCTCTGTGGCTCACATGCAGGGTGAGGGGAACGTGGCCTGGCCGTCAGGGTCCCTGCTTCGGCCGTGTTGGCCCCATTACCACAGGGGAGTTGGTCCCTTCGATCCATGAGTGGGGTTTTCAGCCCTGTCCTTTGGACAGTGTGGGGACATGTGAGGAGGGAATGGGTGGGAGGAGAACTGAGGGTGAAAAAAATAGGTCCATTATTTTTTGAAAATCATCTGAAGCTTTTTTTTCATTCCATTTTTCAGTTGTGTTGACTAGTGACTTATTTAGTCAGCAGAGCTTCCTCAAGCAACCACTGAGCACTGGGTGGCACGCCGTGGTCCCTGAGTGCGTGGCTCTTAAGGGAACAGACACTCAGGCCCACCCCTGAGAGCGCAGTTCTGAATGAGGCCTGACGCTCTGTCCATGGAAAGCGCCCCAGCTTTCTCTAAAGTGTCACTTGATCTGGGCACTTCCACTGTAAAGTGTCCCCGTGGTCCCTGAGTCCCTAAATGAATGTGGGCAGTGAGTGCTGTAGCTCTTGAGGAAGGTGCAATGGTCTGATCAGAGGCTATAAGTGGAGTTTCTAGTAGGTTCGTTCCTCACCAAATGGTGTACCTTTACACAGACACTGAGACTCGGAGTCTGATTGGGTTCCTGGACAGGGAGGAACCTTCCGGAATAGATTCTCACCACCGAGTCTGTGCACACACTGATGGCGGAGAAGTGGGGTGGAGGGACTTTGTTCTAACAGTCAAGGCTGGCCTCCTGCTCCCAGCCTCCGAGTCTGCAGGAGAGGAGGCACTGGGGTGGCCAGGCTGCGTGCTCCAACTGTGAGTGACTGTCAGGGTTGGCCAGGTGGAGGTGGGGATGGGGCTCTCCGGGCAGAGATGACCCACCAGTTACTTACAACATGGAGCAAAAAAGCTAATTCATGGTGGTTATTCCAATTAAATCTATTTTCAAATTCACACTTTACTATTACAAGCAATTCACTTCAGCTCCCTTTATATCTAAGGCCTTCAGCTTTAGCCCTTTAGGGGACAAACTGGTGACAAAGAAGGGGAAGTCTTCTTACATGGTGGTGTTCGATGGTCGGTTCTAGGCTCTAGGACTGCTGCAGGGAGACGAGGAGAAATCACTGTGCTGGGCTGAAGTGTCTTGAGGTCCTTATGGAGGCGGTGCCCTGTCACCTGGGCCTTGGATGGTGGGTGGGAATTGGAGACGTGGGGAACAGAGACACTCCAGCAGCTGAAGGGCCATCACTTGGGACTCAGCACATAAGCACAGCCTGGCCATTCCCTGGATCTCACAGATTCTTCATTGTTAACGATATACCTTGTAGCCATGTCACACATGATGCAAAAGAGGGGAGGAAGTTTGGGTACTTCTAGCTGGACCCCAGCACGTCTCAGCGGTCCTTCTCTAGAGAGCTGAGACAGCAGCAGGTGAATGGTTGGCAGGCATCGTGGATGGAAAGTTCTCGCTCTTTTATAGGCTGAAAGCAGGGGGTCTACCCGGGTGACTTTGCAGACACCTTGGCAGTGGGAAGGGTGAGATTTCCAGTTTGTAATGTGGCGACTTACTCGTGGGTTAAGCATTCAGCATCACACTTTTCTAGTGCTTTGAGAGGTCTTCTCCAAACTTCGAAACAAAGACTGGCCATGCTGGTCTTGATCAAGCACTTGATGTGCTGAGTGCAGGACCGAGGCAAGACCTGCGCATGTAGTGCATTTCCCACTCTCCTGCTTTGTTATCCTCCATCCTGCTCCCTAAATACTCTATGTTTTTAGATGTAAGTTCCTTTTTTTTCCAGGGTGAGGGGCCACATCTGCTGCTGCCAACCTTGCTTACCTTAGAGCTAGCCATCTCCGGAAACTTTCAGAAGGGCAGTTGAAAAGCTATATTGCTTCTTTTGATCCCTGTGTACTGCCGTTGGGAGGCTCAGGGGTTTGAGTGGGTCTGGATTTAGTGTTGGCGCTCTACTTGAGAGCACCAGGAATGACTCCCCACCTCCAGTCATTATAAACCCATCTACCCAAGACATCCTTACAGTGGAATCGAGATTAGACTCCATGACCCCTGGGTGTTCTTCTCTAACTTGAAATCAGTGATTGCAGCATAAGTCATGGTTCTGCCTGGGTCTGTGATAGCCCTTGGTAGACAAGGTGGTCCACGGTGTCTGCCTCTAATGTGGCAGCCACCTTGCAGTTTTTCCCTCTCTTGGGTGGCCAGGGCACCTAGAAGCAGCTGTTAGGGGTCATGCGATAACCTGGAACGTTTTCTCAGATACGGTCAATTTGTGAGGGCATTGCCTGGACGGGATTTTGCGTCTATGCACGGGAAGGGAGTTCAAGGGACTTTTAGTGTTGGCCTCACACAGAGTGCTGCCAGCTGGAGGGTAAGTTTCCATCCTCTGCTTTCTGGTTGGAAGAGAGAGAAGCGTATACCTCATGGGCTTCTTTGGCCGTGACTGTCATCCCCATCTGACCGGTGAGATAGCTCTTCCCTGCTCTCCTGAAGGCCAGCCATCTGAGTCTGGGGGAGATGTCCAGTTAGATTTCATTAAGTGCTTTGAATTTTTTTCAGTAATTCCAAGAGCATCCACAGGTTCCAGGTTTCCATGCAGTTTTTTTTTTTTTTAAATAAATTTATCTTGGTTTTGTTCGGTCTTCGTTGCTGTGCGTGGGCTTTCTCTAGTTGCGGCGAGCGGGGGTACTCTTCATCGTGATGCGCGGGCTTCTCATTGCGGTGGTTTCTTTTGTTGCGGAGCACGGGCTTTAGGCACGCGGGCTCAGTACTTGTGGCGCACAGGGTTAGTGGCTCCACGGCATGCGGGATCTTCCTGGACCAGGGCTCGAACCCGTGTCCCCTGCATTGGCAGGCGGATTTTTAGCCACTGCACCACCAGGGAAGTCCCTCCATGCAGTCTTGATGTGAGGGGATCACCACCCTGCTGCTGCTCTGGCAGCCTGAGCTGTGGCTCAAGAAGGCGGTTTTGGTTTTGCTTATCTTAATGCAGAGATGGTAGAAATTAGAACCATATCAAGTGTGATTTATGATCTGATTACTCCCAGCTAAAAGTAATAGATGATTTCTTTACAGTTACTACCTATCATCCTGTGCTTTTATTTCTGAAAGGTCATATGTAATCATCTTGATCACTAATCTATCTTTTTTTTTTATATAGAATTCAGCATTTTATGTGGATTGTGAGTCACTGGTTCGAGCCCTTCAAGAACTGCCTCTCTCACTCCGACTCAATGTTGCTGCTGAATTGGTCCAGGTAAAAACCCTGACAGCATCCTGAGGCTGGTATGAATTAGGGCAGGAGAAGAAGAATGAAAAATATCCCCCTGCAGGATGTTTCAGACTCAGCTTTTCCTTTCATCAAGCTGAGCGTTTTGTATCAGGTAGAATTTCGTAAAGTTTCGAGGGAGAATGAAATACTTTCTAAAGGTTTTGTTTTGTTTTGTTTTGTTTTGTTTTCATTTTATATTTGAAACATTTTAAAGGATCAAATGTAATAGAATTGAATGAAATGTAAAAGTATAGAGTCTGGCTTGTATTGTACTCAAAATGTGTATGTGCCAGGCTTTGTGTTAGGCACTAAGGTTACAGTGGTGAACAGACAGGCATGGTTCCTGCCCTCATGGAGCTTAATCTATTGGGAAAGATGGGTATTAATCAAGTTATCAAATTATAAGTCCTGTGAAGGGGAAGTACAGTATGCTGTGAGAATATGTAATAGTGAACCTGATCGACTTTGGTGTGATTAGGAATGGCTTTCCTGAAGGAAGTGACAGATAAGCCGAGATCCAAAGTATACGAACATTTGAGTTGGGATTTAAAGAAGACTGACCCAATCAGATCTGCATAAACGGCTGTGCTAATAATAATAACAGTAACAAAGAACATTCTGGCTGCAGAATGGAGAGAGGACTGTATTGGGGTGTCTGTGTTTAGGGTCAATCTGTGCATGCACACCCATGCAAAAGTAGAGTGGATGAGGGGAGGCAAATTAGGAGGCCGCTGCACGGTTCAGGTGAGTAATACTGTAGCTTGGACCAGGCTAATGAGGGTAGAGATGGCAGGGAACTGGACTTTACCAAGAGGTGTATTACAGAAGTAAAATTAACAGGACTTGGTGAAATACTGGAAATGGAGAGGGAGCAGGGAAAGAATTTTCTAGGTTTTCCAGCCTGTGCAACTCAGTGGTGGCTAGTATCAGGAAGGGTGAGGCTTGGACATTATGAGTTTGTGTTTCTGAGATGTCAAAGTGAAAATATAAGTCCATTGGATATAGAAATTTATAGTTCAGAATCAAGGGTTGGAAATATAAATTTGGGAGATATCAGTGTAAGGTAGCTAAGAGAGGAGCCATTGAATCGGCTAAGAGAGGAGGGGCCCAAGGGCTATACCAGAAGGAACTTTGAAATTTAATTGTGGCTAGATTGGATTTTGTTAAAAAGTGAAACCCTGGGCAGTACTAGTTGTAAATAGAATGCCAGCAACTAAAATGATCAGTGTTGTTCTGCAGCTGAATGTGATACTAACTAAGCCTGAGCATAGGCAGGCATCAGTAGGTATCCACCCAGTTGTCTCTGTGGCACTTAGGTCAAATTTAGGGCAGCAAGTAGAATTCAGGGCTGGAGGACACTTAGGGGCAGAGAAGTAGAGAGGATAGCATTTGCCTCTGATGGGGAATCACCCTGGGACTTCTTTAGGAGCGTTTGGGGGTATTGGGGCTTGTCTTAGTGATTGGGTGGGCGCGCCTCTTCCTCTGGCTGTCCAGAGATGGTCAAAGTCCTGACATACTTGGTTTGATCCCACACAATGAGGAGTGGTTAACAGAACACATCAGGGAAACATTGACATGAATGTGATGGGGGCCCCAGGATTGAGGAGAGAAACGGGAAGTGTTGTGAGCATTTGAGAGTGAAGGATGATGTTGTCAGAGGCAGGCCTCAGAGGAAAGATATAAAATAATGGTACTTTTGTAAATAGTAACTTTTGACTATCTAGCCAGGTTTTCAAATACCAACCCCTCCCATGAGGTAGAGCAGTTATTCTCAACTGTGTTTGCATGTTAAACTCACCTGGGGAGTTAACAGACAGACAAAAACAATGCCAGACAGCCAGTGCAGACCAGCTGAATGATTCCAGGATTAGAATAGGGGACCACATCCCATATTCGCCCTGCACACTGACAACGCTGGATGAATATTTAAGTCCACGTGTAAAGCCATACGGTCTTAAAAGCCCTAAGGAGTTATTAGCAAACTGGATCTGCTCAGGATGCTTAAATGTACAAATAAGGGGACAACACCTCCAATAGCAGCTGACGCTCCTTCTGAACCTACCCACTGATGCCAGGCTGGTCACCACAGGCCTCCCTCCAGAACTGTGGTTCCCAGCCTTCCTCTACATTACAGTCACCTGGGGGGAGGGTTTAACTTTATTAAATTATAGCATATAGAGAAGTGCATGCGTTAAGTCTTTACAACCATGGAATCAGCATCCAGATCAAGAATCAGAACGCTGCCACCACCCAGAACCTCCCCCCACCCCCCGAGGCAATACTTCCCTAAAACCACTATCCTGACTTCTCATACTCAAGATTAGTTTTGCCTGTTTGGGGAGTTTTTATAAATGTAATCAAATGGAATGTTTTCTTTCCTGTCTGGCAGTTTTTACTCAAATAATGTTACTAACGGTCATTCTTTTCTTCTTGGTGAATTTGTTCCTTCATCTCCTATATTTGTGCATTTTAGTACAGTGAACAGATCCGACTTGCTAATTACCTCTCGGTGACTTTTACAAATGTTTGCCTCGTCGCAGGCTTAAGTATACATTCACATAGACCTACAGGACTGTCCATTCTCAGGCTGGTGACAGGAATGCACAGCCCTTTTGATTTCAGCTCTGAGCAGACTGGCACATGGCTGAGGTGGGCACGGTAGGGAGGTCTCCCACACTTACCCCTGCAGCAGTAAGAGGGGTGCTGGCAGGACCTGGATGGAGACACTTTGTGACCTTCCTGTCTGAATTGAGTTTCCTACTCCACAAAGTCTGATGGCTTCCTTTGCTTTAATTTCTGCTTAAGCAAATACGGCAGGACTCACATTAACTCAGATATTGTGCTTCTCTTTCAGACTGCCCTTCCTTTAGAGCTTCCTCAGGTGAAACCAAAGAGAAATAATGATGGCAGGGGACTAGGGATGCAGTTAAAGGGGCCTTTGGGGCCTGGAGGAAAGGGGTCCATCTCTGAGCTGAAATCTGCTGCCGCTGGCTGCCCCAGGTACCTGGGTAAAGACAGCCTAGGACTGGGCCCTGCCAAGGGTTCTCAGAACCCTGCTTCCCCACTGCAGTCGGCAGCAGACGATTTGGAAGAAGAACTAGATCTGCTGCTTAATTTAGATGCGTCTGTAAAAGAGAGAGGTGACATCTTAGCAGACCAGACAGCTCAGGACCTGGAATCTGAGAAAGATGAGGAGGTGGCCCAAGAAGAAACAGGTATGGTTTTCATTTTATTCCCCATCCATCTTCTCGAGTCTGGTGTTTCCCTGAGAATAGCTTCACCTCTGTCACATCCCTACACATCTTCATCAGTGTCTGACATCGATCTGGCCTTGTCCACTGACATCTATTTCTGTGCTCACATCTCTGCTTCCCCCTGAGCTGACCTTTCTGACAACGTTGCTCTCACTCGATATACTGGGCTTCCAAAGCTGCTACCTGCCTGATTGCAATCGTAAACCTGGGGCTGCAAATTGAACTCGTGCTGTAAAAGGCATTTCGATACTCACGGCCTCAGCTGTGCAGCAGCAGACCTTTTAATCGACTGTCTGAACAGGCCTGTTGACCAGTTCTTTGTGCTTCTTGCTTGCTATTTCGATCTTGGTTTTTTTTGTTTTGTTTTGTTTTGTTTTAACAAAAGAAGACTTCCTCATTTGTGCACGTTCTGTTAGATGGTGGGCCATCTGACAGGGAGAGGTCTAGTGACTGCCCCGTCCATACACTGCATTCAGGACCCTTTAATAGCTTTAGTTTCCAGGAAAATAAGCTTGTTAGTCTTTTTAAAAAACTAGTGAACTGTGAAATTCAGCATCCAAATAAATAGAAGAGCAAATCTCTACTCCATTTATGAATTTGTTTAGGTATTATTGGATCTTCTTACGGAGTAGGGAAATAATAGAACATTTCCCCTTATCGTGAGCAAAGTAATAATTTGGCTGATTTCCAGCATGGATCAAACCCCAGGGAAGCGTTAACCCTCGATTCTGGCACTAACGTGAAGTTGTTAACGTTGCTTTTATTTTTTTAGATCCTGCAAAACCGTCTGCGTTGGAAGAAAAGAACGTGGCATCTGAGCAACCAAGTATATCCAGAAATGTTACTGAGGAAGAGCTTGAAGATTGGTTGGACAGCATGATTTCCTAAACACGATGAAAGAAAAAAAAAAAAAAAAAGAAAGAAAATGAAAAGTGCCTGAAGCCAATTTTGGTTGCTTTGTAAGGGAAGGCGGGCCCAAGGCTGTCCTTCCAGAACAGCTGGTTTACAAGCACAGCCCGAGCCCGTGTGGCTGTCACGCTTAGCAGTAGACGCCTACCTCCCCCATGTTCAACAAATCCGAAATGAAACAGTAAGAGGCTCGCTGCATTTGTTCTCTGGCTTAGTAATTGAATAGATTTCCTTAAGGGCAGGAGATGTTACGGCCCTTGTGTCCAGTTTCTTCCTCTCAATTTTTACAGCATAGCAGGTGCTGCTGATGAAGAGAGCTAAGCAGCCAGGCATGCATTTGGCCAAAATAAACAAACACTGGTCTGTGGATTTTTTTTTTCCTTTCGTTCTTGTGCGGGAGCCGTGGGCCGTTTGTTAGTCTCCTGCCCCTTTTCACAGCCTCACAGGGTGGTTGTAAATCATCCACAAAGGCTGCGTTACAAGAGGCCAAACCATGAATTGGTGATTATGACTTTATTGCAGTGGGCACTTCATTTTATTTAAGGAGATTCACCTAAACAGAGCAGCTCCACTACTTACAAGGGAGACCATAAAGCATTACGCAATTTGGCATAAGATTGAGATTTTTTCTGAATTTTCAGTACAGTACTTTTTTTCTCTAATAACAGCAGTTGACAAGCTGTTACTGAAAAAAAAAATCATATGAATAACCTTTGAGTGCAGTTTCATAAAGTAAGAAGATCAACACAACTAATGAATGGAACTGTCCATCTCGAACATAAACGTAAAAAACTTGCATAGCTATATCTAAAGAGGTTTTTAAGGCACTTACTCGATATTTCAGTGTCGACAAAGTGGCGGTTTGTTTTTTTGTTTGTTTTTTTCTATTTCTTTAACTGCTTAAAGCTTTTCAAGCTGATTCTGGATACATTCACTAGCAAGTACCATGGGAAAAAGTAGACTGCAGTTAAAATGATTTTTTTGTAGCTCAGACCATGAGTCACGAGTAGGGTACCATCACGTGGAATTCAAGTGTTTAAAATTCCAGGTATTATGCATCCAAAACTTCCTACTTCTCTAGCCCTTCCCTCAGTGGTGCCATCCCAACGAACTAGTTAGAACTGAGAAACTTGAAGGCTTTCAACTAGAGCTTCCTTGAAGCTGTGCCATCCTCTTTTTTCTTTTAACATTTTGACAGGTTATCTCGCACAGTGTACATCCATTAGGTACAAAAAGCCAAATCAATTCCAAAATATCACAGGTGGGTAACAAACAAACACTTCCTTGTAAGGGAGGCAGTTAGGAAATGTCACTTTTCAAATGTGTTGCAGAACTGTAAGAGAAGGATTTTATTGACCATCCAGAATGGTGGCGGCTTCTTCCATTCCCATTTATCCAAGCTGATCTTCGTACTGTTTCCGGAAGCAGTCACCAGCAGGGAAGAAATCCCAACACCTTTCTTGGTACATCTTCCAGACATAAGATTCCTGAAATAACGGGAACAAAGGAGACTTCTTTATAAACCACAGTAAGCTGGAACCCAATTTATTTTCCCTCTCTATGTCTCCCTTTGGGAATACTGATGTGGATAAATATGAGGCCCAACTGGTACATTCTTTCTTGCACTGTTCCCAGCTCAGGCTGTTTTGGGAGCATGAAGTCATTTCTCCCTTCTTCTGACCACCCCCACCCCCCAACCAAAACAAACAAAAAAACCCCACAGTGAAACCAACTCGATGATCGCCACTAAAAATACTTAAAAGATTTAGCAATGGGTTGACTCCATGCCATTTGTAACTGGTAGAAGGCAGAATATACGACGAGGGAGCACTGAGTGCCCGCTTAGGCAGGTGCCCAGAGAGCCAAGGCCAGATCTGGGTACCAAGGGTCTGAGCCGTGGAGTCTTCCTACGAATCCAATGATGTTTGAATATTTGGTAAGCTACCTTTTCCTCCCCCGTTCTCTGTCTTTACACTTCTTTTTCATACTTAGTCACAGAATCCCTCTGACGCATACTCTCACGCACACCGTCACACCCACACCTCCGCATCCCTGTGTCACGCACACAGGAGGTCTATGGCTTTCTTAGGCTGTCTCTCGCACCATTTTACTCTGACGCTCCTGCTTTTTGTTGGAACCACCCACTCAGCTTTGCATTGTCTTTTTCTCTGTAACGTTCTCCCCACCTCCAGCTATTCTGCCCTGAAGCAGCAACTATCAGGGTTTAGAAAATGTCACTGTTTGCTGGGAAGGATAACCAGGGGGCCTTCTGGAATAGATGGGAGTTGCCTGAGAATTTTGGCTTCTTAAGTCACGAAGAGATGGTGGAACAATGCAGGAAGCAGTGGGAAAACGCACAGAAGAGACAAATGGGGTCATCTTTCTATTTCAGATATCCTATGCTCTCCTGAGGCTTGACGTAGAAAGGGGAAGCTCTATCTTAATTAAGGTAGTGCTCACCTGACCTGTGTGCTCTGTTTCATCTTTATTAATCAAATACATCAGGAAGAACCTGGAACGAGGAAAAAAGGTTTAACAACTGAGAAAAAGACAATATTAGATACTTTGGTTAGAAAACCAAAGTTCATTTACTCAGTCAAGTGAGCTGGAGAGAGGATTAAATACACTGTTCAGCATCATGCTGACGACTCCTATACCTTTCAGAATAGGGGAAACGTGGCATGACAGCATACACCATCATCTTCTAATGATAATATACATTTATCTCAAAATTAGCCTTTTTGTGAGGAGAGGTCCTTTTTACTGTCATCAAACCTTGAGCTAAGATCACTTGTGAGGAAGAATTTTGGCTACCATTTTATTGTTTTTTAAAAGACTTCTAAGGTAAACAATAAAATTGTAACCAAAACTCTTACCACATAATTCTTAGTAGGCCAGTTTATCATCTTATAAGAATACAGAATTGAAATTTTGTGTGTCTCAAAGATATGTTATGGAAAAGTAAAAATATTTACTCTCACTCAGTTGCCCTGCAATCCAGCAGCGTGCAGGTCACCGGCCGCCTTGACAAGAGCAAATATGAATTGGTGGGGAGGAAGGCCTGACTTCCTGAGGGGGTTCAAAGGAGAGTGGGAAGAGAGAGATTGGAGACCCTGAACATGCACGCTTTTCCAGCTTTGCTGGAAGGGAAGGAAAAAGCAGGGCAACAGCTGGAAGGAAAAGTAGGGCCATAGCCTTTTTTCTCTGTTTAGGATTAAAAAATATTATATGGTGATAGGAAAAATTCAGCAGAAAGAAAACTTGCTGGAGTTAATATGACCTTGATTGAGAAGGGATGGGATCTAATTCCAGGTCGAGGGGCTGACATTTGCTTGGAGCAGAAACCGTCTGCAGCGCACGTCTATCAGAACAGGGGAGGGGCAGGGCATATGGACAAAGACACCGGCTCACGGGGACTCCTGCAGGTTCTCTCCTAATTGCCTCTACTTTCCGGAGACCGAGGAGGAAAAGCCATTGGCAGAGCGTGAACTACGTGACGTAACTATATTTCACTCACTGTTCCTCCCCCTGCCCCGTCACCTTTGCCGACCAAGGATACTCACAAGTAGTTGGCTAAGTTGTGCTCTTGTAAGGTGTGTGTTTCAAAACCATGAGGGGTTGTGTCAAAGTAGTCATTGCCGATCCCACAGATGAAACATTTGGTCTAAGAAGAATAACAGGGAGAAAAGGCATGAGTAGGCGTGACATTACAGGCAGGTAGCAAAAGGGTGAGGATCTCTGCTTGAATTGAGAGGCACTGTAAAATATTTCTCTTTTTCCTGCTTTAGGCTGTTAGTCATCTTCTCCAGAGTGTCACATACCTAGCTTCTACCTAGTGGAGGGTACTTGCTCCTTCCTAAGCCTGGGACATGCTGGAGGCAGCAGGTTGTTGGGGGGGGGGGGGCGGGTAGGGTACAGAGCACAGAGGGTGGAGCAGAAGAAATGCCCAGAGCTGGTAGATGGGCCCAGAGAAGAGGACAGGCTTGGAAAACAATCATGGTTGGTAATTTTGCCTAGGGCTGGCCCTAAATAAGAGTAGAACCTACTGTTTAAAAAATCCATGTGCTGTGAGATAATGGAAATCAAGTCGGGATTAGTAGAACGGTACCTCCATATCCTCTCGTACTTGTTCCTGCTGGTCTCTCAGCTCCCCAAAAGCATCAATAATAAGACCTGGAATTTTAAACACAAAGACAAACAAAACACTTCAAATAATCTGTTTAGTCAGGGCAGAGGAATGATAGATGGAATGGCAGAGGCCATTATGTTTTGTTAAAAAAAAAAAAAAGTGAATTATAAAGCTGAATGATACAATTAAATCAAAATTAGAAAAAACACTTGTGTTTTCAAATGCTGAGTCCTGGCTAACGATTTCTCATGGTTCCTCTTACTCTGCCTCTCGGCAATATTTGACGCTAACTATTCACTCCTCCTGGACTCTCTCTCTTCTTGTCCGTCCTTCCTTGTCCTATTTTGCTTGGCTGTTCCCTTTCTGTCTTCCTTATCGGCTCTTCCTCTTTTAGTCCCTGAGGCATTGATATGTATCCATCAGGGCTCCTCCCTCAGTGTCTTTGCTTTTCCTTCTGGGAAATCTCTACGTCTACATCTTTGACCACCACCACCAATGGATCCCATTTCTTTTATTTTTGTATTCATTAATATTTGTCTTGTGTGTCCTTATTGAATGTAATATTTCTATCCTATTCCATTCCTGACTTGTCTCTCGAAAGACCAATTACAGTTAACTGCTTATTAGCCCTCAACGCCTGCACGATGTCTCATAGGTACCTCAACTCAGCATGACTCAAACTGAATTCATCACCCTCTTGCTCTAATTCCTGACAAGCTACTGACCAAAATACCAGTACCTCTCCCCGCAAAGAAGGAAAAAACACGTCACACTCTCACAGCTCCTCTTTCTGCTCCTTCCCACCGCACTGCCTGGGAGGAAAATGATCAGGGCAGGAATCATGAGGGTGTGGGGCAGCACTAGCCAAAGGAGATACTTAGGAAGCAGAATGAGACAAATGATCAATTCAGAGTGGGTAATGAAGGACTGCGGGGCGGCGGGGGGAGTCCTCTGTAAGGATGCTCAAGTTTCCTGTATCAGTGCCTGGGTGTATGTTTGCCTTTATATATAGTAGACGTTCAAGAGATGTCTGTTGAATTAACAAGTAAGCGAATGCATAAACCTCTTTACATAAAACAATTAAGTCAGATGCAGAAAGGCAAAGAGAATCAGATTGACTGAGCCCCATGCAGACGACATAACCGGCAAGCATACCTTGGATGATGGCCAGCAGGATGACAATGACGAAGAAGAAGAATGTAATGTCAAAGACGATGCGGTACATTTCGTACGGGTCCCCAGCGGGGTCTTCAATTTCATCGCCAATGCCACCTCCAGCTCTCACTCCCACGTACATGTGGAACAGGTAACACTAGGGAAGAAAAATGATGGCGATTCAGGTAAAAGCCGCAGAGTTTTGTTTTTACAGAGATGGTCAGATCATTCATGTAATAAGGCCAAAACGTGACAGCCCTGAGGCAGGAGAAGGGTACTCTTCACAATAACACATTCATGCTGCTGACTCTGTCCTCTACACCCTCTGGTTAGGTTGGTGTCTATAAATAAAGGTGGAAAGATTGCTGTTCCACGTAGCCTTTAAAAGGTATTTTTTTGCTCTTTTCTTAAAAACAGTTTTGAACTCTTTGACACACACATGAGAATTCACTCTAGGTGTGTATAAGTTAAAAGAACTTTCTGCCCTGACGAGGATGGCATATGCCAGATATGAGTTTTCTCTCACTTAATTTTAAAGTGCCAGCCTGGACCTGGGGCCGGGCTACAGCCTCCGGGAAAAGGCCTCCCCTACTTGGCATCCTCTGCGCACCCGGGAGGGCAGGGCTCCCCGCAGAATCTCCTCCCAAGTGCCCGTGTGCTCCAGGTAGGCACCTGGGCCAGGGCTCACAGAGCAGGCTGCCCTCTGTCTCTCCTCCTGACTGGCTGTGATGGCTTCGGGATGGGAGTGTGGAGGCAGTCTTACGGCTGGTAAATCAAAAGCCAGCGGCAGCACGGAGCCCACGCTGGTCATACGGTTGCTCTTGTGCCTGTAGTGTTGCTGTCTCATGGGCTGCTTGCCCCAAGAAAGCACACGGAGAGTTTTTAGCCAAAAAGCGTATCTATTTTCTGGAGAAACGATCACAGGCGGGGGCAGGGGGGCAGTGTACTGTCACCTGTCTCTGATACACACATTCTTTTCCTGAAATCTGGTCATGATAAACGTCCAGAGATGCTACTGCAGCTGTGCTGCCTCACCCTGCGCTGTGCCCTTCTATGCCCGCAGGGGCTGGCCTGGCAGGGGCCCCAGCCCCGCCCTGACCCAGTCCTGCTGCTGTGACATTTTTCAGACGACATGGCTCTTCTGAAACAAGCCCCACTGGCTTGCTGAAATAAACGGAGCACCAGATTCATGGGACTTTGCTCCGAGCTCTCAGAGGCAAAGAATCAGAGCTTGACTTCCATGAGATACAGACACAGGTAACTCACGTCTTCGCCACACACAGATGTGGATGGATGGTGATCCGCTTAGCTGTGTGCTTCTCTTTCCATCTGGGCCCCGACAAGTGGTCTATTCCATCACTTCTGTCTTTCCAGGACCCACCTCCCTTTCGGACGAGACATCGGTGTTCTACTCTCATCTCTGTCCTGCTCTGTCTCCACTCTACCCACAGCCCTTCTGTCCCAGCCAGGCCAGGTGACCCTACAGGGAATTCTCACCGTCATCATGTCATCACACTTCATGTCGGGCTCATCGTCGTCTTCACTTTTGTTGTAGAACTTGCGGAAGAAGTTGAACGCCACCACGGTATAGAGGTAAACCACCACGGCCAGGAGACCGACAGTCAGGACCAACTGGGAGCGGAAAGAGAGAGAGAGAGAGAGGGAAGAGGAGGTGGGTCTTCTCCACCTTGAAAGGTTGGCGGGAGACTCCAAGAAAACAGAGGAAAGGGGAAAGATGAGGGGTCTGGAACGAAGGCTGTCACACAGCAGGTGCCGAAGGAAAGCAAGATCACAGAGAGAAACAGGCTTACTGGGAGAAAAGAGTAATGATGGGCTGTTATGGAACAAATTGTGTTCCCCCGGAATTCATATGTTGAAGCCCTAACCCCCAGCACCTCTGAAGGTGACTGCATGTGGAGATAGGGCCTTTAAAGAGGTGATTTAATTGAAATGAGGCCGTGAGGGTGGGCCCTGCTTCAATCCGACTGGTGTTCTTACAAGAGGAGGAGGTAGGACTCAGAAGGAGGAGAGACCAGGTGGCCGTATGCATCGAAGGATAATCAAGTGAGAAAGCAGCCAGAGGCAACCAGCTGCACGCCAAGGAGAGAGGCCTCAGAGGGAGCCAAGCTACCCACACCTTGATCTTGGACTTCCAGCCTCCAGAGCTGAGAGGAAATCAATGTCTGTTGTCTAAGCCCCCAGTCTTCAGTATTTTGTTATGGCGGCCCGGGCAGACTAACAGCTGAGGTACTGCACGGGGCGCATATAAACTACACAGGGATTTAAGGATGAGAACAGTGATGGCGCTCTGAGGATGTTTTTTCACAGAGATAGCAGTGACCCAAGGCTTCACTCTAACGCTGCTTTTATTGATTTAATTGAAGTAGAGTTGATTTACGATATTGTGTTAGTTTCAGGTGTACAGCATAGTGATTCAGTTATACATATACATGTATCTATTCTTTTTCAAATTCTTTTCCCATTCAGGTTGTTACAAAATATTGAGTATAGGGCTTCCCTGGTGGCGCAGTGGTTGAGAATCCGCCTGCCAATGCAGGGGACACGGGTTCGAGCCCTGGTCCGGGAAGATCCCACATGCCACGGAGCAACTGGGCCCGTGAGCCACAATTACTGAGCCTGCGCGTCTGGAGCCTGTGCTCCGCAACGAGAGAGGCCGCGATAGTGAGAGGCCCGCGCACCGCGATGAAGAGTGGCCCCCGCTTGCCACAAGTAGAGAAAGCCCTCGCACAGAAACGAAGACCCAACACAGCCATAAATAAATAAAATTTTAAAACAAAAAACAAAGAAAAAAAAAACCGTGTGCTCTGACATATCTCAAAATGGTTCCTTTAAAAAAAATATATATATATATATTGAGTATAATTCCCTGTGCTATATACAGTAGGTCCTTGTCGTTTACCTATTTCATATATAGTAGTGTGTATATGTTAATCCCAAACTCCTAATTTATCCCTCCCTACCCCCCTTCGGTAACCGTAAGTTCTAATGCTGCTTCTAAAGAAACTACAAGAAATTAATATAACATTGTAAATCAGCTATACTTCAATAAAATTTTTAAAAAATATATATATACATATATGTATAACTGAGTCACTTTTCAGTACAGAAGAAATCAATACAACATTGTAAATCAACTATACTTCAATAAAATTTTTTAAAAATTAAAAAAAATAGAAACTACAGATTCCTTGGGCTCATGGGTATTCCCTACATCACAATATTTCATAACTAACCATGAACTGGATAATTGTCACAGCTTTGAAGTTACTATAAGAATTATGACGGTTGAGCAAAGTGACATTTTTCATAACGAAGACACCTGCCTTGGACCTTTGCCAGGGTCACAGGGCCTGTTTGTTTCTCGGCTTTCAGAGGCACAATAAATGAGGCCTACACAGGACCTGCTCATCGGGCCTAAACCGGGACTAGGTGCTGGGCTGGAGCTGTGAAGATCAACAAACAGCATAAAATCTTTGCCCTCAAGCTGCTACACAAAAGGGAGTGGGCATGGTAAGTACCAGAACAGACATATTCAGCAGCTTCTTGAACAATGAATTTAGTGATTTGAACCTTGGATAGCAGACCTCATGGAAAGCAGCCGGTTTAGAAAAAGAGAAAGAATGTGGGCTTTGGGGCTTCCCTGGTGGCGCAGCGGTTGAGAATCTGCCTGCCAATGCAGGGGACACGGGTTCGAGCCCTGGTCTGGGAACATCCCACATGCCGTGGAGCAACTGGGCCCGTGAGCCACAACTACTGAGCCTGTGCTCCGCAATAAGACCATGATAGTGAGAGGCCCGCACACCATGATGAAGAGTGGCCCCCACTTGCCGCAACTAGAGAAAGCCCTCGCACAGAAACGAAGACCCAACACAGCCAAAAATAAAAATAATAAATAAATAAAATTTAAAAATAAAAAAGAATGTGGGCTTTGCACCAAGGAACAAATGGGCTTGAATCTAAGTTCTGCCACTTGGCAGCTGTGTGCTCTTGGGTGAAATACTTAGCCTCTCTGAGCCTCAGTGCTCCTCTCTCTCAAGTGAGTGTAACACTTACCTTATAGGGTGGTTGTGAGCCTACTGCAATACCCAGCACATGGCACAAACTGGGCATATTTTTTTTAACAATCTTGCCAGGGTCTAGTCGGCAAGCTCATATAAGACATTCATTGTTTAATAAATGCTGGAGAGGGCGTGGAGAAAAGGGAACCCTGCTACACTCTTGGTGGGAATGTAAATTGATAGAGCCACTATGGAGAACAGTACGGAGGTTCCTTAAAAAACTAAAAATAGAACTACCATATGACCCAGCAATCCCACTCCTAGGCATATACCCTGAGAAAACCATAATTCGAAAAGACACATGCACCCCAGTGTTCATTGTAGCACTATTTACAATAGCCAGGACATGGAAGCAACCTAAATGTCCATTAACAGGAATGGATAAAGAAGATGTGGTACATATATACAATGGAATATTACTCAGCCATAAAAAAGAACAAAATAATGCCATTTGCAGCAACGTGGATGGACCTAGAGACTGTCATACTAAATGAAGTAAGTCAGACACAGAAAGACAAATATCGTATGATATCGCTTATATGTGGAATCTAAAAAAATGGGTACAAATGAACTTATTTACAAAACAGAAGTAGAGTCACAGATGTAGAAAACAAACTTATGCTTACCAGGGGATAAGGGGGTGAGGGATAAATTGGGATATTGGGATTGACATATATACACTCCTATATATAAAACAGATAACTAATAAGAACCTACTGTATGGCACAGGGAACTCTACTCAATACTCTCTAATGGCCTATATGGGAAAAGAATCTAAAAAAGAGTGGATATATGTATATGTATAACTGATTCAATTTGCTGTACACCTGAAACTAACACAACATTGTAAATCAACTATACTCCAATAAAAATTTTTTTAATTAAAAGAAATTCATTGTTTAAACTTTTCATTTAAGGTACAGTTTTGTATAACGCCGTTAAACCAAATCAATAAAATTTGAACTTTCTATATCTGAGTAAACGGGAAGAAAAGAATTCTAAAAGAACAACTGGCATTCCATAAATCCCGTTTTGGGAAACAGCACCTTTATAGGATAAAACTTCCCAAGACACACATGGAAAAATAATACACAATGCCCTTTCTCCCAGGAACCTATAAGGAAGTATTTACCACTCTCTAAGCAAACATCTATATCACAGGTTCTCTTATTACCTCCCCAAACTTTAGCTTCCTGTATGTGGCAGCAAATTTCTATCTCTAGCTTTCCTCCATTCTTTTTAGTGTCAACCAAGAAACTGGTGCCGCTACCAGAAGCCTAGAAGAAATAAACCATCGTAATACCTGATGATCTAGCACCCTTTCATTTTAGAACAATTAAAGGTTAATCTGACTTTTTTCTGGTTGGAATTTTTATTTTTTAAGGTGTGCAATGTGATGATTTAATATATGCATACATTATAAAATAATCACCATAATCAAGTTAATTAACATATCCATCACCTCACACAGTTACCGCGCGCGCGCGTGTGTGTGTGTATGTGTGCTGAAAACACTTAAGATCTCCTCTCTTAGCAAATTTCAAGTATACGATACAGCATTTTTAACTATAACCACCATGCTTTACATTAGATCCCCGGAACTAATTTATTTAATAACTGAAAGTCAGTACTCTTTGACCAATGCTCCCCATTTCCCCCAACACACCCAGCCCCTCGTAACTACTGCTCTACTCTCTGGTTCTAGAAGTTTGCCTTTTTTATGATTTCACATATAAGTGACACCGTACAGTATTTGTCTTTCTGTGTCTGGCTTATTTCTCTTAGCAGAATGCCTTCTAGGCTCATCTATGTTGCAAAAGGCAGAATTTCCTTTTTTTTAATGGCTGAATGATATTCTACTGTATGTTCATAACAAATTTTGTTTATCCATTCATCCACTGATGGACACAAGTTGTTTCCATATCTTGGCTATTGGGAATAATGCTGCTATGAACATAGGAATATAGGTATCTCTTTGAGATACTGATTTCATCCCCTTCAGATATATATACTCAGAAGTGCAACTGCTGGATCATATGGCAGTTCTATACTTAATTTTTTGAGGAACCGCCATACTGTCTCCCATAATGGCTGTACCAAGCTGGGTACATTTTAACTCCTTTCTTTTCTCCCTTCTCCTGTAAAAATTTAGAGATGTGAGGGAACATGTCTCATTCATGGATTTGCACTTAATGAGGAATAAAATGCTAGGGAGTTTGAATTTGTTCACGGGAGGAACCATTAGAGGACTTTAATCAATCAAGGGATCGTCCCTGACAATTCTGTAGAAGACAGACTGGATATTGATGAGACTGGATGTAGAGCAATGACTATATAGATATATAAGCAATGACTATATAGGTATATATAGAAATGCACACATACATGTATATAACATATATAGCTATATATGTCTACCTATATACACATATAGCTGTATATATGTGTTTACATGTATAGATCTATATATATCTAAGTCATTGGTTCTGTTTTTTTTTTGGCTGCATTGGGTCTTCATGGCTGCGTGCGGGCTTTCCCTAGCTGATGCAAGCGGGGGCTACTCTTTGTTGCGATGCGCGGGCTTCTCATTGCGGTGGCTTCTCTTGTTGCAGAGCATGGGCTCTAGGTGCATGGGCCTCAGGAGTTGTGGCACGTGGACCCAGCAGCTGTGGCTCGCGGGCTCCAGGGCGTAGGCTCAGTAGTTGTGGCACACGGGCTTAGTTGCTCCATGGCATGTGGGATCCTCCCCAGCCAGGGCTTGAACCCGTGTCCCCTGCATTGGCAGGAGGGTTCTCAACGACTGCGCCACCAGGGAAGCCCACTGGTTATGTTTTTTCCTAACCATATCTAGGTCCCTCCCGTTCTACAGCAGTATAAACCCCATACCTGTTTGCCATTGTGAGTGACAGATGACAGAATAGTCCTCAGAGTCTTGAAGCCCATCGCGATATCCAGCAGATGAGCAGCGAAGAAGAAGTTGTTGTAGTGGCCCAGGACTGACATGGTCGTGTACCAGGCGAGGTAGAGAAAGGACTGGGGAAATGGAAGAAATTGAACAGCTTTTCAGGCATTCAGGGGGCTGAGGTGCTTTGAGCTGGCCCAAGAATTGCCAAGTCAAGCCCCATCTGCCTTATACTACTGCACAAGAGAGAAGTGTCCCCCCAGCACCCTAGGGCCCTCTGTCTTCGCTGAGCACTCCCTGCATCTTCCTGAGCCGCCTCCATAGCTTGTTTCTTTGTGGCATCTAATGACATCCCTGGACTTGGGGCACAGAATTTTGCTTTCCCAGATGCCATACTTACATTGTCAGTAAAAACAACTCCCAGCTTCCAGATATGGTACTTCATGTCGATGGAACTTAGCCTAAAGGGGAACAAATCATTTCAAAACTTTAAAATGCCAAGATTTAGTTAAGTGTTTAATAAGGGGAAAAAATGAATTTTTTTCTCTCTCGGGTTTAATAACCTAAATACAGCTCTGAGCTTTATCAAGTTGTATGTGTTCACCATGAGAATGAGAATGGCTGAATCACACACCCTGAAATTTTAATTAGTCTTTCTCTTTCAGCTCTATCAGGCATAAAGGCTGATAAGTCTTTAGGATTTTTTTAAAGCATTGCTCTCCCCCCCATATTTTAGAACCTAGAAGAAACACTTAGGCGAGACCAGAGTCTAAGACAGCGAAGACATGATTGTGAGTTTTCCCTGTAGCACAGGGAAGAGAACTGGAAAGATAAAGGGTCTAGTCAGCCAGACTTCGGGATTTAACTCCTAAGCTCTGTACCATGACACCAGGGAGGCTGCCTCTGCTTTGGTCTCTTCTACGGGGCTAAAGTCGAGGGCATTTTTGTCCAACCCCAGGAGTTCAGCAATGCGTTCTGCTCCGTAGAGATCTCCATACTTGTTGATCACCTAAAGCAGAGAGGATGAGAGGGTGAGCTTGGGCCATGCATCACCACCAATGTTTTCTCCAGCCCCAGTGCCGTCAGAGCTGTGTTACGCTCTGGGCTCTTCCAAGGGGTTGATAAAGATGAGTCAAAATGCAAAAGGAAAATAAAGAGAAAAAAAATAACCTCCAGAGAAAAGAGAAGTGATAAAGACAATTAAGTGAAAACTGCTTTTCTAGCTATCATTTAGGAGGAGAGAAAAAACCTAGTATGTAGAAAACAGTGATTTTGTTAAGCTGATTAAGGCAGATGAGTATAGGAACTAAGCCCCAAACCTACATGCGTCCATATAAAACCCCTTCTGTGACTTACTCTTCTCGAGATAGCATCATAAAAGCACCATTACATTTATTCATGTTCGTATATGGAGAACTTAAAAAAAAAACAATCTACATTTCTTTGGAGGTCATGGAATTTACTCCCCCTGCCCCGCCCCCCAACAAGGCATACCTTTCTCTTTACAAACTTGTCCCAGTAGTTATTAGGAAAAGATCTGAAGAAGAAAATGAAACAGGGAGATTCTTAACAACATCAAGGCAAGCACATCAAGAAACTTTGCAGTTTGAGTGTCTGGACCTGTGATCTTTTGGGGTTTTGTCCTGCTCATTGAAGAATTCAAGACCTGATTGAAGTTCAGAGTCACCGCAGGTCTGATTTCTGGTTTCACTGCTTTGTGGTGAGTTCTGAAACACTTGGAAAGCTCCTTTGCATTTTCTACTTCAAAATTATGGTTAAGAGCCAGGAATTGTGATGACAGACTAGCTAGAGGCAGGGATATGTGTCTTGAGCTCAGTGTAACTAGAAACCAAACCCTGCAGGAAACACATGCATTCAACCTTCCTTCACTGAGTGCCCACTTTATGGCAGTAACTGGGGTAGGTGCTGGGGACACGGTGGTGGGAGGTGTAGACAAGGTCCCTAACTATGAAGTTTCCAGTCTGGAAATCACTGTTAGTTAATTTACATGGGGGTTTTCTTAATGGAGTGCTCTTCTACTCTGTTCTCCATTCCTGCATAACTCCTGTGGGGTGGGTGCGCTTTACCCCGGGAATGAGATCCCTCTCTCCTTTGGAGGTAGTTCCTATGCCATCCCAACCTTAACCCCACAGAGGGAACAGCTTTCTTCTGGCAAGTAGCTAGTACCAGCTCCACTGCAAATACCTTCTTATTGTTAAAGTCGAGAAATAACTGTTACTTTCAGGTATGTTGGTAGAAACCATTTAAAATAGTTTGCTCCCCTCCAGAATGATCAGTCCTTCCTGAGAGGTTCCTTGGGAGTCTAGTTTGCAGCCAAGGAACCTCTGGCCCTTGGTGCAAACATTCTTACTTCTGTTTTCCTTCATTTGTAAATCGTTCTTGTTAGCTCTGGAACACAACAGTCCCCTATGCTATAGAGGCCACCCAAGTTGGTGATGAGGAAGGGGGGCCTCCCTCTGTTCCTGGACCTCTCTCTCAGAAGAATAACCCTGAGCAATTGGCACCTCTCTTACAACAGAGTGGCAATCTTTAAACAAAAAAATTTTTTTGGATATTTAAAGCAGTCTTGGTCTTTTTTTTTTTTTTTTTTTTAAGATTCTTTTGGGATGTGGACCGTTTTTAAAGCTTTATTGAATTTGTTACAATATCACTTCTGTTTTGCTTTTTTGGCCGCGAGGCATGTGGGATCTTAGTTCCCCCGACCAGGGATCGAACACACACCCCCTGTACTGGAAGGCGAAGTCATAACCACTGGACTGCTAGGGAAGTCCCCAGCAGTCTTGGTCTTAAACATCCAAATGCCACTTAAAAACAAAGCAAACTGCTAATAGATTTTATCTATGGGGGATGGAAGTAATTATTTTGACTTCCTTCTTTGTCCATTTTTCTGCTACTTGATTTTTTTTTCATGTATGGTATTTAGAATCCAAAATAAAACAAATAAAAACAAGCCAGTCTTCCTCTGTCCACACTGGTATCACCTTTCTCTTAAATCTTTTAGAAAAAATGGTCTGTAAGATACAACTCAGGGTTGGCCACATTTTGGCATAAGTGGAAAATTCCACAAGTGATCCTGAAGGGCCAGTGACTAAAGGCTCCGGTCAAGACCCTTTCACAGATGTAATCTTACTTTGATCTGAATATTCTTGTCTCCTGACCAGGTATGTAAGCTCCTTCAAGGTAGAAGACATAATTCCACTTGGTAATATTCCTTTAAGTGTGGGGTAGGCCAAGAACCTTCAGCAGGGAAATGCATAAATAAGTGACAGATCTATATGTGAATGGTCAAGAAAAACAACATAAGCTGCTCAACCTCTTAGAAACCAGCAGAATGTACAATGAGATGCTATTACACGCCTACCAGATGAGCAAAGTTATCTGAGGATAACAAGTGCTGACAAGGAGGCAGAGAAGCAGGAATTCTCACAGGGTGCTGGTTTAATGTAAATGGGGACAAACAAACATTTGCATATCCTATTCAGCAAATTCGTCTCCTGCTACCTACTCCAGAGAAACTCTTTTACTTGTGCACCAGGTGTAAAAATAGTCCTTACAGCACTGTTTGTTTCCAACAGACACTAGTGGGAAACAGTTGAAATAGCCACTGTCAGGAAAATGGATAAATGCACAATAATATACTCCTAATGGAAAATGCTACAGTTTTGAAAATGACCAGCTCGGGCCACACATATCAACGTATTCAACAGATGAGTTCTTGAAGAGGGTGCTGAACAAAAGATTCAAATGACAGTACAATGCATATGGTATAACTCCATGTATATAAAGCTCAAAACTAGTTAAGATGAAACCATGTATCTAGGGACACATACCTAAGTGGTAACACTATAAACTAAGGCAAAAGAATGGAGAGCACTAAAGTCAGGAGGGTGGTTAGCTGGGGCCTGGGGAGGATAGGGGCCAGAGAGGATAACGTCTGGGACCTCAAAGTCTTCAGCGATGTTCCAGTTTTAAAGCTTTGTAGTTCATTTTATTACTGTACTTTAAAATATACTTACACATTTTTATATTTTCTTCTATATGTGTATTTAACAATACAAAAATAAAATTAAAAAAGAAAGCTCTCCATGACATATAGTTAACTCAAAAAAAAGCAGGTTACAAAGCACTCCATGTACAATGATGCCATTATCGTGAAGAAATAATCAAAGTTCGTTGATCTAAATGTTTTAAAACAGTTGTTTTACTTATACATGCGTTTCCCTATTCATGGGCATTTCAGCCACTTCAAATAAATGTCAGCAACTGTCCTTGTTAAAACAGTTTGGTGTTCTTGTCTCATTATCATCTCCTTAGGATAAATTTCTAGAAACTGAACTGCGTTTTTACTGGGACTTTTAGGCTATATCGTGCCACAGACACAAGCGTTACTGATAATTACAGAAAGCTTACCAAGGAATGAGATTATTTAATATTCAAAATTTCTATACTATAATAACAAAGGGTCAGAAATAAGTCTTAGTAGTTTCCCTTAGTTTTCCTTAAGTGAGGAGATTGGCAGTGACCTGCAGGCGGAAGCAAGCTTTTGATTTGCCTGCTCACACCTTTTTTCCCCTAAGAGAGGAGTCTTCCCTTTCTAGGGACTATTAAAAAAAGCTCAGTGGTGCCTGTGTAGAGCTGCCTCTCTCGATTTGCCTAACCATCTTTGAATACATGGCATTTTCTTCCTCCAGGGGTCACGGTTGTTGTTTCTAGATGTGCATATTTTATTGGCCCAGCCAAGAGTTTCAACAGTCATCTTTGTTTACATATTCAGCCCTATTTCTTGACTTTTCTTTCATCACATTAATTTATCTTGCAACTCTCATTTCCCTATTGTGAATACACTGGCGTTAGAGCACCACCTTTGCTAATGGTGGTCATTTTTTTTTCTAAATTTTTATTGTGGTAAAATATACATAACTTAAAATTTACAATCTTAATCATTTGGCTATAATCCCTGTGTTGTACAGTATATCCTTGTAGCTTATTTTATACCTAATCGTTTATACCTCTTACTCCCCGTCCCTATATCGCCCCTTCTCCCTTCCCTCTCCCCGCTGGTAACCACTGGTTTGTTCTCTATATCAGTGAGTCTGCTTCTTTTTTGTTATATTCTCTATGTTGTATTTTTTAGATTCCACATATAAGTGATATCATATGGTATCTGTCTGACTTATTGCTGATGGCCATTTTTCTTTAACAGGGGAAGGGAATAACGAACAGCCACGTGCCAGGCACTGTACCAAGCACGTGACAATCCATTCATGAGTCCTCCCAGGACTGTAGGCGGTGGTATTCTCATCCCTCTATTAATGAAGAGGAAACTGAGGTTTATCAAACCTGATTCTCTTGCCCTAGGTCACGGGTGTCTAAGTTATAAAGCTGACTCAGTATTCTACCTCTTTGCCTCTAGAATCAATGCTTGTCTCCACCACGTTAGCAATTGTACACATGCCTACCAAGAAGGCAGGCTTCACCCCACGGGTCCTAACATCCCCACTCAGATTGGCCTATTTTAACTGCCCATGGAACTGCCTATCAAATTATATTGGGAGGAGTTCTAGTACCAACCAGGCTATTTGTTTAGAGAGAAGACTTCAGAGATGGTGCTGTCACAGGGCTGCTGTGCCATCTGGGGACTCTGGAGAAGCTGATCAGCTTGATCACTGAAACCCCGGGCCAGGGAAACACTGTATGACTTGAACATGGAAAACTAGATTAAGTAGTATTGTGCTGGACCATCTGGTCTTAATTAAATATGCTCAGCACTTTCTGATAATATCCTCTGTCCCCCATGAAATGCATAGGGATACATATAACTGTTGGAGGCACAATAGGTTACTTTGTGAAAAGGCAGGGGAGAAAACAAGTCCCAGAAACCAAAGGAAGGCTTATATTAATCAGTCACCAGGACTGCTGAAGAAGGTATTATCCTATTTACAATAGAAACTCCGTTTTCTTTTTGGGGTGGGGGGAAACTTACGGTGTGTTGATTACCAAGCGATCCCATTGCCCCTTGATGTCATCTTCAGAAGGCTGTTCGGTGATATACAGGCCATCAAACTCCAGCTTCCTGGCAATTTCTTTTTCTCTTTTGAATACCACCAAAGGAACCTAGGAATGGGAAGACACTGGTTACTCAGAGAAGGCTTTCTAATGAAAGCATCCCCTCCCATGCGTAGCTCACAAATTGGCCTTCCAACTTCAGGGCAGCAAACTCTTTGTAGTGGGATTCTTAGGGTGCCTAGTTGTGGGTCCAAAGCCAAAGAAATCACTTCTCAGTCCTCTGGCTCAGACACCTCCCTCTCCAAAGCTGATATGATTTGGGTCATCCTTTAAACAGCTGATAGTATTACAAACTGGACTTCTTGACCCGTCTTGGTGAGAAGACCATATTTAGATGAATCACAGGGCCGAATGACTTAGGTCTCCTAAAACACTTAGGCTGGAGGTAAACCAAGACTTAAGAAAGCATAATAAACTATTCTAGAATATATTGGACAGCTGCAGAAATAACGATGAAAAGTTCCAACCCCCTTCAATGGCTAGGCTCATATTCATCTCATGTCTTTGAATTCTGATTAATGAAATATGGCTTAATGGTTACAACGAGAGGATTCGCTGGGCTCTGTGCATAGTTTTTTGCTATTGAAGTTTTCTTCCTGACATTCCTTCCGAGAAGAGCTCCTGCCAGGCACACTTATTTGTTCCCTACCATCGCTTCCCATTCTCTTATAGTTATGACTGCTTCTAGCCTACACATGGTGGCATGGTTATAAAGACCTATCACAAAAGCAGTACATACACAGAAAATGCTGGGAAAATAATCCACTTGCTCCAACCATCGCCAGACACACACACTTCAGATAAGGGACAGAATGAGCAAGGTCAGAGGATACGACTGGAATCCCAGGAAATGAGAAGGCAGAAGAGCCAGAGCTCCACTAGCCAGAAAAGCTTAACTCAGACAGAGCTAGGGCTTCTCATCCACCTGGGAAGCTACTGGGTACTTGGCAACATCCCTGAGACCTTGGTCTCCAAACTGTTTCTTCTAATAACTCCTTCTCAAATCTCATGATATCCATCCAACCCACGCTGCTCCTTTACTTCCAAGACAAAAAGGCAAAATTTAGATAATTGTTCGTAAAGAGTTACTGCTTACCCTTTTTTTCTCCCTTAATTATTTGTTTATTTTTTATTTTTAAATTTATTTCACTGAGGTATAGTTGATTTACAATGTTGTGTTAGTTTCTGGTATATAGCAAAGTGACTCAGTTATACATATATATATATACCTTCTTTTTCATATTCTTTTCCATTATGGTTTATCACAGGATATTGAATATAGTTCCTGCTTACCCTTTTTTTTAAACAAGGCAACAACACTGAGGAAATAAAAGAATCATGACAGGAAGGTGGCAAAGGCTACTAATGGACATTGCACACTGCAGAATCAGTGCCTGGTGTTGGTTCATGGATCATGTGGGAGGGGAAGCAGGGAAAGCCACCCTGACTAGTGTCTGCTGTGTGTCGAGGTGACTCTGAATTACAATAATAATATCAAGTTTTAGATCAGTACTGATCACTGCGATTTGAAGCATTCTCCGTCAATCTTTTATGAATTTGTATTCCCTTGTAAGTACAACTTCCACATTTTTATTCCCTAGATAGTGTTTCTTTTTGTTTTCTCTAGGTTACCTGTACCCTAGCTGACAAGCTGAGCTCTAGGTGGTGAACTAAGGAATAGTAGCGAACATGCTCTAGTGTTTACTATGTCTGGCTCTGAGTATTTTACACATGTTAATTCACTTAATCCTCCCTTTAGCAACTTTAGCGGTTGGTGTTATTATTATCATAGTCATTTTTTTCGCAGATGAGGAAACAGAGGAATGGCGAGGTTAAGTGGCAGAGCTGTGGGTCCAACCCCGGAGGCCAGGCTCCAGAATCCATTCTTTCATCGTTACAGTGGAGGCCTCAGAGCAGTTTAGGACACATGGTCTCCCCAGCAGAGCAGCTGGACTTGCTAAGTGCTACTGCAGTCCACTGGGGGAAGTGAGAGCCACAAGGATAGGAAAAGATTTCCTGGACTCCTCTCAGGGAAAAGGTGGCTTGGTGTAGAGCCAAGGAAACTTCCTACTTAAGAGAAGTAAGAAAAAATGTAATGAGAAAAAACAGTTGTGGTGCAGTAGAAACAGAACTGGACTTGGAACACCCAAAACAGAATGACTGAAGATTGACACAGCTAGCTATAGCAGTGTCTGAAGATGGCCCCAGAGAAGCATGTCTCCTGTTATTCATGCCCTTGTGTAGCACCCCCTTCACCCTCTGTGCAACAGTGAATCTTGGCTGGCCCTGTGACTTGCTTGAATCAACAGAATGTGGTAGAAATGGCACCTTGCCAGTCCTGGGCCTAAGCCTTAAGAAGGGCTAGCAGCTTCCATCTGTGCTCTTTTTGGACACCCAAGCCATCATATGCACGAAGTCCGGCTACCCAGCTGGACAGAGCATGTGAAGAGACCACATGGAAAGGGAGATGCCCTGAGTCTACAAGGAGGGGGAGAGAGGCCCAGCTACCCCAACTGAGCCCAGCCTTCCAGCTGTTCCCTTGCCAACGTGCATGGGCCATCTTGGACAGTGTAGCCCATCTGAGCTCCCAGCTGGTTGCTGAGGTGGCCACTTCCACAGGGAGCAGAGGAACTGCTCTAATGCGCCCAGGCAGACACAGAATCAGAGATGAAATGGTTATCATTTTAAGCCACTGAATTCTGGTGGGGTATTTGTTAATGCAGTAATAGGACAACGGAAACAGTAACTCATCTCAAACAGCTAAAACCTAATAATTTCTGAAAGGTGAAAAGCATTTTTATAAACATTTCAACATAAATTCAAAGGTGAGAAGAGCCCCTCATTACCAGCTCCATGCGTGACTTAGCCCGATGGTTTTGATTCTATGCAATGTAACAAGGGGTGGCTGAAGTGAGACTCCTGGACCAAGGCTTCTCAAACCAGAGTGTGAATACAGATCACCTGAGGGTCATGTTCACTGCAGATTCTGATTTAAAAGGCTTGGGTAGGGGGCAAGAGTCTGCAGTTTTAACCCGCTCCTGGGTGGTGCCCAGGCTGTGGCCTCACCAACCTTAGGCTATTAGTAAAGTCTTAGAGAACAAAGGGCTGGCTGGGTTCAAAAATGATGCTTCTTCCCCAAGGAGTCAGATTAGATTCAGAGTGGCTGGCAACTTACCTTCAGGCAGTAATAGCCCACCACGCAGACTAAAGAAATGATGGTGTGGATGATGGCCAGGGCTCGCAATGTTGGCGCCATGTATCCAGTGCTCTCCTGCAGGACAAAGAACACCACTGCTTCTTCCTCTTCCTCATCATTAAAGGAATTCCACAGGTTTGCAATGTCTTCTGTCTCTTCTTCTAAAGGTTCTTCGGTGACCTGGCCCAAAACACACACTCTCTTAGAAACACCGGAAAGACCTCCGCCACTGGGCTCTCCCCACGTATTTTATACCGCTGGCATTTGCTGTGCAAATAGTAGTGATTCCATATTTCTCGATCAGGCCATGAGGTTTTTAGGTACCTTGTTCCTGGGAATCTCCAGCATCTCTCATAATTGCAAACAAAAGTTTTAAGAGACAAAACCTCTCTCTTGAAAACAAGCCAAAAATTTAAAAGTTAGGAGAGTTTTACTACATGTTCTACAATCCTTCAGCTGCAGGAGATAATCTTTAAAATGCTATGGCCTGGGGCTTCCCCAGTGGCGCAGTGGTTAAGAACCCACCTGCCAAGGCAGGGGACACGGGTTTGAGCCCTAGTCCGGGAAGATCCAACACGCTGCGGAGCAACTAAGCCCATGTGCCATAACTACTGAGCCTGCGCTCTAGAGCCCGTGAGCCACAACTATTGAGCCCGCATGCCACAACTACTGAAGCCCGTGCACTTAGAGCCCGTGCTCTGCAGCAAGAGAAGCCACAGCAATGAGAAGCCCGCGCACCACAATGAAGAGTAGCCCCCGCTCGCTGCAACTAGGGAAAGCCCACACGCAGCAAGGAAGACCCAACGCAGACAAAAATAAATAAATAAAACAAATAAATTAAAAAAAAATATGCTACAGCCTGGGAGGAGGCTAGGACAAACTCGCATATGCACAAGTGCAGACATTTCCCTTCTTTCTTAGGTGCCATTAACACCCGTGGCTTCACTGCCATCCTTACACAGTGACTCCCAAAGCTGCGCCTTTGAGGCTGTTACCGTGCATGTCCAGCTGCCTGCTGGCTGTCTCCACATGCATGGCTGAGTCACCTCAACCTCTCCATGTGCTTAAAGCTAGGCTTCGCCACACCCCTCTATAGACTTCCATTTTTCTGCTATGGGCAACAGTAAGCCATTAGTTTATCAAGTGCAATATTGATGTGGATAAGAGCATGTTTTATAAAAATTAGATTTGTGGTTTTCAATAGGAAGGGAGAGAGGCAAGAGACAGAATAGCCAGTTAAAGACTATGTCAAAAAAAGAATCCAGGACCTACAGCATTCATTAATTCATTCTACTAACATTCATTATGCATCTACAGTGTACAAGACCCACTTACCAACATTCAAAATCTTCATTTGTCTTGATGAGTCCCTGTCTTCCACATCCAGAAACCAACTCCTATTAATTCTTCCTTCATAATAGTTCTAACATATGGGCCAACTATCATAGTTCTTTGTTACCTTATTCCCCAGGGAAAGAACTGTATTTATTATTCAGTTTGAAATACCTTACAGCTCCTAATATAGGGTCTAGCCCATTGTAGACACCCAACAAATGTCTGAAGAATTAAGTAATAACTCAAACAAGCCTGAATGATTGAAATGGTGCCCTAACTGGCTTCCCTTACCACCAGTCTCTCCATTCTCCCCATTGCTAAAGACAATGTCCTTTTTTTAGAAGCCAGTGTCTTAGAAATTTCCTTAGATATTAGAGTTTTTGCTTGAATTAAGAGCATAACCTCTATTACTTTTTAAAAAGTATATAATCTATTCACCAAATACCCCCTGAATGAAGCATCACCTTGTAAAAGAGCAGGATGAAGTTGATAGCGAAGGCTACAAACAGAGCAAGGAACCTCAGGTTGTAGAAATTCCTGGCCAGGTAGTGCTGAAAAGAAAAGGACAGGCAGAAGTAGAAGAGCTTTGGCAGGGAGAAGGACCTTTCCTCTTTCACACCGATGATCTTCTCTGATTAGAAGTTTACACAGGACTAGTACTACTCTTTGGTAACCACTCATCTAGGACTAGCCTGGCCTTCTTTTGACTTATTGGGGGGAACCAAAAATGATGATTTTTAAAAAAATTGCTTAGAATGATGCTCAAGGGAACCCTGCTCTGGTTTAAACCTCAGGGAAACAAATGCCTAAACATGCCGCCAGCACAGGACTCATGCTGTTGTGAAGGTACATGTGCGCGTGTCCATGCGCATGTGTGTGTACCCTCCACACAGCAAGTAAGCAGTCAGTTTGGAAATTATGAGTGATCTAGGCCCACCAAAGACCCCTGAAGCTCCCACCCTGGCTGCAGCCAGACTGAGGCTGAGAGTCTCTGTCTCTTTGTAAGTCACAGACCCAGCGCTTCTGCCTCTCCCCTTTTAGGGGGAACCATTCCCATACCCACTGCCATCTTCCCTGGAAAAATCGACACTTGAGGACCGGAATGGTAGCTGCTTGGGGAAGCTCTCACCCTCTCCGTGGAGGGGGCTTCCCCCAATGGTGCTGGGAGGTGTAGTCCTGGCCTTCAGCAACTGTGCCGCAGTGGGCAATTTGCCAGAGAAAGGAAATTACAAGCTGGGCTGAGGGCTGAGGGTGTGTGGAGTAACAGAGCTTTTGTGGACTCCTGTGGGAGCCGAACACAACACAGGAATGTTCTTTCTGCATCTGAATGATCGCACTACTTCTGAAGTTTTGGACCAGGATGGGCCAAGTCACCACCTAGCACACATAAAGGAGCAGCTCTCCTAGAGAGAGGGCGGGGCAGAGGAGCTGGAGCACTTGCCTTTTCCCTTTTCCTTTCCCTCCAACACAGAAGGGACAGACAGATAATCGAGAAGAGGGAAGGAAGAGGAATGAGAAAGACGAGGAAGAATGACTAACCAAATGTGAAACAAAGTCAGTGGCCACTTCTCTGAGGTCTGCCTGGGCCAGCGCCTGCACCCGAGCGGGGCCAGGGCCGGAGCACTCACCAGCAACTTGGTCTGATAGATTTCCAGCCCTTTAAAGAAACTGGCCATGAAGGCTTCAGGCTTCTCAATTTTCTGGCCACACCATCGCTTCTTCCTTTTGGTCACGTCTGCCCACCCAGCCTCGGCCTGCTCTTCTTCTTTGGCTGTGTTCTCTTTCTCCCCATCTTCCATGCTGCAGGAACGAGAAGCCCACTCATCATGGAGGGGAGAGGGAGGCCTGGCCCTGGCAGGGAAGCTAAAGAGAAATCTTGGCTGAGAGGGGTGGGGGATGTATTATTCCTTGAGGGTGGGAACCTCAGGTCTTTATTACCCATAGTGCTTGGATGTCAACTTTGTATTGAGGAGCGGTGCCTGCTTTGATGAGTCACAGTCACAGGCGTACATCAGTTACATACAAGTTCTTCTGAACTTTGCCTTACCAACCTTTTTCCCCTTCAGAAATGTTGTCCTTTATTTTCTAGGCTTTCATGGGCATTACCAATAGTACCTATTCTTCTAAGTTTGTCGTAGGAATTAAATGAGATATTGTGTAAAAGAGCTTAGCAAAAGGCCTGGTATGTAATAGTTATTCAGTAATTACTAGATATCACCATCATCAACATTATATGAAGTTGCTAAGTGTGAGTGTTTGATAATTTGCTCGGTCAGATGGTGAAACTCTGATCTACTATTTGGAGTCTAAAGTGAACAAAATTATTAGATTGTGTTTATTGTATAGCTGGGGTAAAAAGAAATGTATCCACACAGGAAAAGATGCTCACCATCACTAATCATCAGGGAAATGCAAATCAAAACCACAAAACCTCACGCCTGCCAGAATGGCTATCATCAAAAAGACAACAAATAACAAGTCCTGGCCAGGATCTGGAGAAAAGGAAACCCTTGTACACTGTTGGTGGGAATGTAAATTGGTGCAGCCACTATGGAAAACAGTATGGAGATTCCTCAAAAAACTAAAAATAGATCTACTATATGATCCAGCAATTTCACTCCTGGGTATATATCCAAAGAAAACGAAAACAGTAATTCCAAAAGATACATGCACCCCAGTGTTCACAGCAGCATTATTTACAATAGCCAAGATATGGAAGCAACTGAAGTGTCCATCAGTAGCTGCATGGATAAAGGATACACACACACAGGCACACACACACACACACACACACACACATATATACAATGGAATATTACTCAGCCATAAAAACGAAAAAAAAGAAATGTATCCAGGGCTTGCACAATATCTGTTTCTTATATTAATAGAAATCAAGCTTTCTATTTACCATAACAACAAAATAGTAGTTAACAGCAAGAACTATCAAGCACAGCAATTAGAGCAGTCCATGCTACCAAGAACTTACTCTGCCTTCTCAGACTCCACTTTTCCTTCTGCTTCATGAGCTGCTTTCGTCTCTGCTGCCTAGACAAAAATAACAATCAGTCAAACTTTCCTCAGATAAACGAGTTCATGGTGATGAGCCATATCCCTGGCCATTTTACTCTCCATGGTCACAAGTCCCAATGGCTTTCTCTCTTTATGCTTCTGCTTTTCTCAGGATCACAGAACATAGGTGTCCTGCTATATATTAAGCTGCTCTAGAGTGATAAGACAAAGATTTCAAGCTTGAAAACATAACTGCCCTGTTATTATTCAACCCAAAGAAAAAACTTTTGCTAGGACATTGTCAGAGCCCCATGGCAGTGGTCCTACTGCTTCACGGGGTCAGGGAGAGATGGAACACAGGTCCAATCCAGAACCTGCTTCCATCAGACAGTATCTTCAGTTCTCTTCCATCACCCCAATCCCTCTGATGGATGACCATTGCACTTAGAATAAAATTCAAGCTCCCTACACCAAAGCCTATAAGGCCTACATGATCATGGCCTTTCTCTCCATTTTCACCTTGCATCACTTGACTCATTTCCAGCACAAACATTCAGACCTTCATTCCGTTCCTGGGACATTCCAAATCCTTCCCTGCACCAGGACCTTGGCACATGCCGTATCATTTGCCTGGAATATGACTGCCCTGGCTTTTGATGTGCCTGCCATTCTTCAGGACTTGGTTCAGATGATACCTTTGCAGATGCTCCTTGAGTATCCTACTTATAGTAGGGCCCACATTCATTCTGTAACACACGACCTTGTTCATTTATTTTAGCATATGTCAAAAATGATAATTATTTGTTGTCTTCTTCCACTAGAAATTAAGCTCCTTTAAAACAAAAGTGTTGTCTCTTTTGTTAATCAATGTATTCTCATATCCTAGGAACACAGCCTGGCATGTAGCAGGCCTTGAATGAGTCCCTTTTATGTATCAAACTCTGTTCTAGGCCCTGGGTTACATCAGGGAGCAAAACAATAAATAAATTAATACTGTCAGAATGCTTATGATTCTGATACTTCTCTCCCTGACTCCCTAACCCAGGTGAGACATCTCTCCTATACATTTCCATAGCACCTGACAGACTTCCTTCCTAATGTTCTTCACGCTTGTACTGACCTGTCCAATGTCTATCTTTTCCACTAAATTATAGGAACGATGCATTTCTCATTCACCACTGTATTCCCAGAACCTAAAACAGTGACAAGTGCATATTAACTATTCAATAAACATTCATGTAAAAAATGAATAAAGGGGCTTCCCCGGTGGCACAGTGGTTAAGAATCCGCCTGCCAATACAGGGGACACGGGTTCGAGCCTTGGTCCGGGAAGATCCCACATGCCGCGGACCAACTAAACCTGTGTGCCACAACTACTGAGCCTGCGCTCCAGAGCCCGCGAGCCACAACTACTGAAGCCCGCGCGCCTAGAGCCCGTGCTCCGCAACAAGAGAAGCCACCACAATGAGAAGCCCACGCACCGCAACAAAGAGTAGCCCCCGCTCGCCACAACTAGAGGAAGCCCGTGCACAGCAACAAAGACCCAACTCAGCCATAAATAAATAAATAAATTTATTTATTTATTTATTTATTTTTAAAAAATGAATAAAGGTTGACTTTGGGCTCTGATCTCTTTACATTTCTCTCCATACTCTCTTTATCGCTAGAATGATGCTGTGAGTTGGATGCTGCAACACCCAGAACTTTCCATGGCCAAAGGGCTCTGAATTACTGCTATCTTAATCCAGTCGACTGACTCCAAGTCCAAACTGGATAGTGGCTGCATCACAAGGATGAAAACGTCCCAAGCATGATAAAACTCACTGGGCACTGTGCTAAATCATATGATAACATCTGGACCTTTTAGGATACTGCAGAAGTTTATCTCACCAGAAAGGTCTCCTCGTATGCTATACCTGGTTTTCTATGCTTTCAGTTACTGAATGAACCTGTGCGCCTTGAGAACTAACCTAATAAAGGTGTGGAAGCAAGTTGAGGGTCATGGACCACCCTGTTTGAACTCTACAATGTAAACTGGAAGACCATTCAGCAATTAGATATTGAGACAACCATCTAAGTCTCAGCTCCCCAGACATGGCAGAGCTGGAATTATCAGACCAGGGTAACCACAGATGAGCTGGTGTCTAACACAACATTGCCTCCTAGGAACTGGTGTCAGTACTGATGGCAAGGTAGAGTGGCAAGTCTTTTTCTGGGGATAAAGAAAGATGACAGAAACAAATCATGCTTACCTGTGCTTTCCTTTTCTCCCGTACAGTACTCTCTAACGTGGGGGGCTCATCCTTGCCAATAATCTCAGAGAGGTCACCCAAACCCACTTCAGGCCCATGCTTTAAGCCACCTTCTTTCTTTGACTGGAGTCCAAAGAGATCTGACATAATCTCCGCATCTCCCCTCTCCCCCTTTACGAAGTGCACGAGTTCCGTGGCGATACCTGGCTCGGGCACTTCTGCCCTCTCAGCCTCCATCGCATCATCGTGGATACCAAATTGGGTTGGGTCAGGCATGTCACCCAGGATCTTTGTGACTCTGATGTTCTTTGCGCCTTCTATGAGGCCCCCTCCAAACACTGTGCTCCAGAGAATCTGAAAGATTCCTCCCAATATGGCGAAGAGCAAGTGGAAGAGCCCCACGAACAACGTCCAGAAGAAAGAGAAGAACACCTTCACCAGCTCCTTCAGAGTCATCTTCTTTACCTTCCTACACTGCTTCTTGAGGTTCTTCAGGGTGGCCCTCTTCAGAAAGTTGGCCACGTTTCTCTTCACTGAGGCACAGGCCATGGCAAACGCAGAGGCACACTCAAAAGACTTGTCGTCCTCCTCTTCACCCTCAACTTCTAACATATAGGAAGAGTCTTCATTTTCTTCCTCCTCCTCTTCTGGCCTGTCGGCTGAGTCCGATTCTGAGATCTGTGACGCTAACTGCATCTCAAAGATGGTGTCTTCACAGAAGTTCACGAACAGCTCCATCTTCTCTTGCTCTCCGCCTTCGTTGACGACATCAAAGATGAACTGCCGCTTAGACTCCTTCACCTGGGGCTTCTCCCACTGAGTTCGACTGGACTCACTGATCTCAAAATAAACGCGCTCAATTTTCTTGGCCTCTCCCATGATCTCAATGCGTCCTAGGTACGGTTCAAAGTAAGTGAGGACGCTTTCCGCTGGGTCCAACAGACACTTAAGGCGAGAATCATTTGGCATATGTTCGGAGAGGTTTGTCAATAACACCGCCACGTTAAACCCTATGTCCTTGGCCGGCTCGTGGAACCGGTCTACAAAGTCAACGTAATTAAACATGTCATTCTCATCCGCTTCTGCGCACGAAAGGAGAAAGTCAATCTCTGACTGCGTGTACTGTTTTTGCCCTTCCATGGCCTTCTGGAATTCCTTTTTGGAGATGACCCCTTTCCCATCGGGGTCATATTCTTTGAAGGTGTCTGAGCTGGTTAAGTCTTTAAGTTTCAAGAACATGTCAAAGAATTTCAAGATCATTTCTACATTGGTAGAGGACTCTACCAGTGTGTCAACCATCTGCTTGCCAATAGTTCCATTTACCACATTCCCTGTGAGGCAGGTTCAAAAAGACATACAGATACATAAATAAACCCATGTCATCATGTAACTGGTCAGGCAGATATTTTTTAGAAGACTTATATGCCAAATCGGTCAGCTCTTTTCTGACCGTGATGATTTGGAAATGGGTAGGAGGGAGCAGCAAGCCATAAAGACTACACCACCAGGAGCCAAGGGGGAACGAAACACAGGGAAGGAGGAGATGGCCACGCCAGTGCCTTTTGTCTGGCCTGGGGCCTGGAGAGTGGTTTCATTATCAGATTATCAGGGACACATAGGGATAAGTGGTGCCCCTCTAATCCCCTTAGACCTAGGAGGGTGCCCAACTAGATGGCTGGCATACACACTGGCAGCCAGATGTATTGAAAAGCAATGGGGAGAGGGAGAGGATAGGGAAGAGCAAAGCTTGGAGGTTTTCCCCAGTTCATTCTGGCTTTCCTACTGAGATAAAATGAGTTGGTTTCAGGCTTTGTCCATCAGACCATGTGCCCCTCACTCATTTTTTTTGTTTCTGAAAATTTGGCTTTCTAACCAATGTCATATGGCATCAATGACCTGCCAGAAGGATAATCTGAGTGATTAGTATGGTTAGTGCTTGGACCAATTACAGTCGTGTGATTGCCTAGTTATACCAAACAGCCCAACCTTCCAGGAGGGACAGAAGCATCACCACCATGTCCTGAAGGAGATCCAAGAGTTCCTTCAGCAGCTCGATCTGACTGGAATCCTAGAACAGAAACAGGAGATACCCCTGAGCTATCTGATCCCTCAGCAAAGTACAGGGCAGTGAGCAAGGAGAGCCTGCTCTGGGAAGGTCAGGTGAAGGCTGCATCCATCTCCAGAATGAGCTCCCTTCTCATGGTGAATGCGGATGTCTTAGCATCCTCTCTTTGTAGCATCGGGAGGCTCGCTGCAGCAGGGTCCATACAAAAGACTTCCTTTACAGTTTTCCTTTTATTAACGCAACGTGGCAGATATACCGATTGTTGTCCAAAACTACTGAACAACCCAATCCACCGAAGAGCCGTTAGGTGTCTCTAGTAGCTTAGGTTGCCATTTTTCATACTGAAGAATTACCAGTGAGCTTTTGGGGAATACTACTGCAATCCAATTAAAGGATCAAGGTTCTAATCACCAATTGGGTTCTCCTTTCTTTCTTAATTTAGGTTCTCCTGATTCTAATTGGTGGTGATCTGGGTGCCAGTGGCCCATAAATTGTCATTAATATATCATCGAGGCTATTCCTCCGGATGGTTTTGATACCAGTCTGTTTGGTTTTAATTTCGGCACTGCAGACAAGGCATTGCCAGGTGAGCTCTGGGCTTGATACCTATGTCACAGAAGGAAAACAATCCTTGGAAGATCTGAGGTGGGGAATCTGAGGGTGAGGTTAAAAAATGCATTCTGGGCCACACTTCTTTTACAGACTCTCTCTCACAAAGACATAGTTCTTTGGCCCTTCAGACTTCAGAGGGGTTTTCTAGCGCCTTTGGAGTGTGTCATAGCTATCCACAAAACATCACGGAAGTGTAGACTGTCAGAGCTAGAAGAGCCCTCAAAGGTCGTCTATTTTAACTCCCAATATTTTATAGATGATGAAAGCAAAAACCAGAAAGGGGAAGTGACTTCCCAGAAGACACCAGTGAGGAGGTGGCAGGGTCAGCATCCTGTCTCTGGAGCCTCTACACCGCACTGCCCCACTGGGCTGACAAATTGGCAGCCCTCCCAAGAACTCTCTCCTCCCATAAGGCCAGAGTCAAAAGGGGAAAAATGAAAGGGGTAAATAGCACATTCCAGGAGAGAGAGGCAGATGTGAGAGCCTTGACAACTTCAGATACACATTATTTAAATTAATGCTGCCAATGTTACTCTGATCAGCCTGAAACATATCCTGAAGTTCTCCCTCATGTGTTGCCATGGAGAGAGGCCATCGACTACTACAGACACTACGTTTATTTGTTCATAATAAATGCTCTGAGCGATTCCGATTCATCTTGCCAGAGAGATGGGGAGTGAGAAGGAAAGGCAGAGATGGGGAAGAGGGGAAGCAAAGGTGACAGAGAAGGGAGATGTGAATTACAGAGACATGCAGACATTTGACAGAGCAGACAGGGGGGTAGATCATGTGCATAAATTGCAAAACAGTGACAAGGAAGCAAAAGGGATTAGCACCATAAAAAGCAAGTGTTGAGGCTATTATGAAAAGGGTAGCAACTGGGGGGACACAAGGGAGAAAGCTGCATTCATGCAAAAGCCTGTCTGGGACACCCCTGCCCACCCCCCCCCCACCACCAGCAGGAGGTATTCATTCCTATCTCCCATTTAAGCCCTCATTTTAAAAATGACACCTGATCTGCATGGCTTTTCCAATCATTTCATCAAGCAGCCACATCCACAATGGGAAGACCAGGGGGTGGGGACTGACTTAGCGTTTCACACCAATGACACATCAGGAATGGGGAACGGGCCACAGTACCTGAGAGAGTTTCATCTGCATGTTAGCAAATACATGGAGGAAGCCGACCACTGCATCCCATAGCCTACTGTGCGCGAGGCTCTGCTGGTTCCCAATGCAGGGGCCCTACGGAGAGGAGGACATTCTTATTTCACTGGAGCATCACAAGCTGCTCTGAAACTTGCCCTAGTAAGGGCATTTGACATCAGCTCATATATGTAGGGAGCTCTTTCCAAAAGTCACATATTTTGCAGCTCAATATTTTCCCAGGATATTACTTTTCTCCCCACTCCATCGTGTCCCCCCCAATCCTAAGATCCTATTTCTAGGAAAAATCACTAGGAATGTCACAGTGTGGTGATTTTCAGAGATTTTCTTTTAGCTTCCGTTCTTATGCTAAAGAACATTATTTAAGAGGTAAATGCTCTGGTTGAAACAGGACTGAAGGGTACTCCTGCCGACTCTGGCCCACACCTTGGCCTAAGAGGGGTTCTGAGGAACTCCAGGGTTCCAAGGAGCACAATTTGAAAACCAGGCCCTTGTGCACACATTGTTTGCAGGCAAAGCTGCACATTAAATGTGATGACCACATGGCTATCTACTCAAGTGAAAAAATCTGAATTATATTCCTAATGTTCAACTACTTTTAGGATTTTCTTATCATTAACCTAAACGTTGGGTACATCATCTCTATCTTTTCTGAAAGCCAGACCTAGACGGATGACTTGATGACCAGTCTGAATTTTCCATGTTAATAACCTTTCCTATTTTGGAAGATCATTATTGAACCACTGTTTCTTTTCTCTTCTTTTTAAAAATAAGTTATTTGGAATTCTTCTGAATGGAGAGTTGTCTTTCTTATTTATTTAATCATTTATTTACATCACTATGGACTCCACACATTCATTATATGCTTTGGGTTATAATTCAATACTACTTTATTTACTTTCTTTTGTAGCTCTAATTTTTCCAGTTTTGGCCATTGGGAGCTCTTTCAGTTGGCTCCTGTATCCATTTGACATACCCCCATCATTTGTTTTTAGCATTTTCTTGCACTATAGGATTCTCCAAGCTCATCCTGTATGTTTCCAGCCCTAGTTCTAGAATCAGCCATTTCTCTAAGGAGCCCTATTTCCTTTCAATGGAGAATGGTATTAGAAACCAAGATCTGGGCTCTAGTTGTGCTTGTTGCTACTGAGGTATCATTTTTTTAGGTCCTCCTGGCTGACAGAGCAGCAGAAATATGTGTGTTGTCCTAATCCATGTGTATACACATATCCATAAATATTTCCATATGTAACCATTTGTATCTATGTTAAGCTGAACATGAGTTTAGCATACAAATGTCTCTGACTCTCATTCATTCCCACAGGGATCTTCTGTCTCCTCTGCTTGCTCATCTGTAACCTCCCACTCCAACAGTGAGAAACCTGGTTCACTTCCATTATATATGTATAATGGTTTCAGAATTATTAACACATATCCACATGGGAAAAACTTCATCAACTAAAGTGATTATGTATAGTTCCTTTTGCCTTTGGTCTTTCAGACTGTACTCATTTCCAAAGTTTCTTAGGCCAGCACCTTATTCCCTACCTCTTCAGTGAGGCTGTCTTGTATATATACATTTTATACATTTAGAGTCTTCTGTCACATTCTGCCTATGTTCCTTATCCTTAACTCCTCCTTATAGCTTTTTCCTATATTTTTCTACACTTTAATCACTCTCCAAATCACGCTTCAATAAACTTTCAAAAGGAACACTGATACTAGTATTCTAGTATCAAGTTCTAGAAAAGGCTTGGCAGAATTCCCAGGGAAGAGGTGAGCAGGAGAAATTTTGCCTGCATCCCTAAATCAAGTAAGCTTGTTTAAAAATCACTGTTCATGTACATTTGGTGTCTGACCCCTAGAAGTCTCTAGATTCTTTTTTTTTTTTTTTTAATTTATTTATTTATTTTTGGCTGTGTTGGGTCTTCGTTTCTATGCGAGGGCTTTCTCTAGTTGCGGCGAGCGGGGGCCACTCTTCATCGCTGTGCGCGGGCCTCTCATTGCTGCAGCCTCTCTTGTTGTGGAGCACAGGCTCCAGACGCGCAGGCTCAGTAGTTGTGGCTCACGGGCCCAGTTGCTCCGCGGCATGTGGGATCTTCCCAGACCAGGGATCGAACCCGCGTCCCCTGCATTGGCAGGCAGATTCTCAACCACTGCGCCACCAGGGAAGCCCCTAGATTCTTTTTTGAAACAAAACTGATTGTTGAAAGAAACTCACGTTCACCCAAAATATGCTTTTCTTTTACATTTGGGTTAAGCGCTCCATAGGAAGTTCTGGAGATTAGGATGGGCTCTGCAGAGAGCAAATCAGATGCTTGTCAGATCAGTTCAATGATCTTCATACGTATTTCACATGCTGTGAAACTTCAGATCAGTCACCTGTTCCTAGGTTTATCTCCCTATGTTCTTACAATCCTTGAATAAAGCATGGATCAATATCTTCCTTAAAATCCTTCTTTTCAAGTCTTAGTCTTGTGTTTATTTTAGTAAGCAAATATGATCTGAGTGTGCCAGTTGGCTCAACATATAGATCTTCAAAAATCTTATATTACACCACAGAGCACCATGGTATGGCTACTGATTTCACAGCAAATTCTGCTTGAGGACGTCCTCTACTCCTTTTCACAGTAGCTAGACCACTGTAGGCAATGAATAGAGAATGTTGCGAACAGAGAAAGACTGCTGTGAGATGTTCAACCTGAAATTCACCTGTGGATTTGACTGCCATTGCACTTAGCTTATGTGCTTCTGAAGTTACCTTTTCCATAGAGTGAATTTCTGACAAATTAGTAGGCTCTCATGAATTCTGTTTTTAATCTCAAGGCTCAAGATAATACCACTTGTCCCTTTATTCCTTCATTCTATCAATCATTTCTCCACTCCACTCTCCATGCTTACTGAACACCTCTGATGTGCCACACATGCTAGAAATTAAGAATTTTAAAACAAATAAGAAATTTTCTGTTGACAAAAAGATTTCAGTCTAGGAGGGAAAGCAAAATGTTAACTAGATAAATGCAAATAAAGTGTGACACTGCTATTTACAGGTCACAGTGGGGTCCATAAACTACAGCTTCTTGTAGAGTGTAGGTACTACTGGTTTCTATTTATAGGTATGGAATATTGTCAGTGCTATAGCTGGATGCACAGTCCACATATGCAGCCAAGTATTCTGTAGAGAATTAGAATATGGGAATGTTAAAAATGTTCTCTTTGTTTTCAGGCATGCACTCTATAGCACATACCTGGATGTATTCTGTAAGAGAATTGAAAATCTGCTTGGTGACCGCCAGGGCTTTGGAAAAATTGTGCTTTCCAGATTCATCAATGACGTCCTTCCCTGAATAATACCAGTAGAAGTCACTGATTGATTCCTAAGAACAAAAAAGGAGAGTTTAGTATTTCTCACATCTCAGTCCGTGAAGCTAAACCCAATGTTCAGGAAGAGTACAAGAGCGTCCTACATTTCTGTGACCACTTTGTTATGACAGGAGCCTGGGACTCTGTGAAGAAGCACAGAGGTATCTGATCCCGAGCACCTTTGAAGTACAGATATTCCCCCCCCGCAGGAAGGGACAGATAGAAGAGAGGGCAGCGTTCAGCTGGACCTGGGTGACCATGTTATAGGACAATTTATTCACAATGAAAAATGGACGTTAAAGATAATATTGATCATCCAAATAATCACGATAGCAGCAGCAACATAATAGCTGACACCGTAAGTGCCGGGCGTTGTTCTGAGCACGTTACATGTATTAAAGCTCTCCGTCTTTACCACCACCCAATGAGACAGGACTACCCATTTTCAATGAGACAGGACTACTCGTTTTATAGATGAGGAAATTGGAACACAAGGAGGTTAAACAGACTGCTCCAGGTCACGAACTGCTGAGTGGCAGAACCAGGCGGAGGAATCAGCAAAGAGGAAAGAGCATCCTTTTTTATGTTTGTGCAGATTTTCTTGACATTATTTGGATTTTCCTTCAAACAATTCAACCAGATGACGTCTCAACACTAAGAACTTGTGAACCCATCTTATTCCTGCTTTCTGTACCTCTTTTTCCTAGTGAAAGTCTGTTCCCATGCACAGGTTGCCTGGAGCGCTGTGGCTAAGCTTACACGGGCAAAACTAAAGTGAATCAGCAGTTTATAACAGAAGATTTGGTAGTTAACCACTCCCCCGACTTCAGTCTTCAAACTCACATTTAGGTATTTGACTCCCCATAAGTGTGTGGACATAAGATTACAAGACCTTCCTTGCTGGGGCTGGACTGTATCCTGGGCCGTCCCTGAGGCTGTGTGACTGTCTTTAGCTTCCAGAAGTGCATGTGAGGTGTGCTACCATCCAACGCCCACCCACCTGCAGACGCAGGAGGTAGTCCACGGTACTGATGATGACATTCACGGTGGTGGTGTTGCCCATCTGAGTCCGCAGGAAGTTCTGGAAATCTGAGAACACCAGGGTTGGGTCAGAGTCCGTCCCTGCGGAGCTCAGCTTCTCGGCTGAGCTCAGAAGAGACTCACCATGTGAAAAGCCTTACAAGGGCACACTGCTTAGGTCCTGAAGGACAGAGCACTGCCCTGAGCCCTCCCATCCCAGCGGCACCAGAAACTGGACTTAACGAGCCCCGAGGGACTTGACAGCAAGGGGTGGGTGTTTAGCTTCAACATCTGAAGATTCTGGAAGCAGCTTAGCCTGGGTGGCACTAAATAACATCAGCCATGAAGTTAAAGGCCATGTTACATAGGGTTTCTTATTAAGGAATGGATTAACTGTTGTCCTTAAATTAGCAACTGGCTGTATGAAATGTGGCAACCTGAAATGAATCAAAATTTTGTACCTGAATGTTGTTGTCCCTTGACAAATCAAATCTGTTCCACTTACCACTGTTATGTCCTTCACAAAGTAACTGTAGGAATCTAAAGAGATCTCGTGTAAACTCGTCATTCTGGAGTACTTTTTCACCTTGAAAACACAGAATACTGGTGAGCATCTGTTTGCCTTTTCAACATAGAATACCTTCCACCACACATGACTGCAAAAATGCTAAAGGAGCTGTGTCAGAACAGTGTGGAAAGGGAACTGTGGATGAATGGTGACAGACCCAATTAAAACTGGAACTGAGGCAACACCCAACAAAGCCAGAATTGTTAGCCCCGGGATGCATTTGGAAGGAAAACAACTAGGCAGTAATGATTCACAGTCCGTAACACATGCTTTGGAAGATGGAAGACACTTCTTTAATTAAACAACAAACTGCTGAGTTAAACTCAACATGCAACCACCAAGCCGAAAATGTGTCTGTGCTGAGCCAATTAAATAAGATCCCTTAGGACTCGCACACGCGGTACGAACTCAGGCCGGAAACTCGGACTTACCACGCTCACGAACAATGACTAGCCATAAGAGAAAAACAGAAGAACACAGAGTGAGAAAACCACAGACATCAAGACAGACTCTCTTCAGCTAATACTGGTTCTGTGAACACATCAGCCTGGATATGCTTTATCAAAACTACGGATGGAAACATCTTGCTGAAATGGACCAAGTCCTTGGAGATTAAGCAGCAGTGAACAGGGGCTCTAACCAGAAATAGTTAACTAGGATTTTAATTGGAAACAGAGCAGCCTTCACCTTCATCAGTTACTTACGTGTTCCTTCCTCAGTAACCATCCCCAGGCCTTCAGCTTTATTCTGCCTCTCAAATGCATTCAAATCAAGGACACTTGTAACAGACGAAAGAAAAGAAGGTTCAGGGCTACGCACACTGGGAAAATGGGTTTTTAACGTCAATGAACCCATCAACTAAGAATACCCTGTCCTTGCATTATCATAAATGCACCAACGTATTGTGGTGTGGTTGAGAGTCTCATGATTCCCCGGGTTTGTGCTAAGCAGTGTTGTCCAAGGATGCCTGGAGCTCACAGCCCTTGCCATGTGCAAGGACAGGGGTCAGAAACATGTATGGAGATTGTCACTGTTTGTCCACTTTGAGTCCCTTCTTATGGATGAAGATTTAGAAAGGCTTTCCAAATCGAGAAGGAATAACTTGTTTCTAAGATTTCTTAAGGGAAAGTTTACTTTAAACTGCACTAATTCATGTTCACCTTCCACATGTACCTACTTTCTCTGAGAATCACAAGGAATTGTGGCTTTTAGTGCTTAGGATGAATACTGATGGAGAGAGCTACAAAGTTTCAGATTTTGAAGGGCCACACCCTTTTACTCTATCATTCAGGAGCCAAAAGTAGCCAAGATCACGCTTTCTAGAGGCAATGGTGTCCCTAGGTGTTCCTGAACCTGTGACAAGTTGGCTTTCATTTTTGTCCTCACCTTCTACAACCTTCCCAGCCACAGCCACCAACAAAGCCTGCTTAGCCAGGAACCTCTAGGACAACCGCAAAGCTATAATGAGAATAATGCTCATGTGATTTCCAACTGGGGCTCACTCTATTTCTCTAATAGGGTCTAACTCCTTAGCCAATATGAAAGATTTTATAGAACATAAGACCACAAAGTCTCACAAGAATATAGACCTTAGAGAAGCTTATGGCTGAGTCCAGTAAGATTCTGCAAAACCTCTTCTTCCTTTTACCACTGGGCAAAGGAAATGACTGTTGGATTGGAAAGACTTTGGGGAAAAATCCAGCACCCCTTTTCCCCTTTTAGGGAGTCACATATGTTCTGTAAGTTAGATGAATTTTAAAGAGAAAGTGAAAATTCCTACCGCCATTATGTTGGTTTTCCCCAGACCCTGCTATAAAAAAGTTCTGTTTGATAATACAAAATTATCCTTTGATTTTGGGAGGAGAATACGGAAACAGGACATTTGGACATAGCTGCTTTGATGCGTCACTGCTGATTCAGGAGACAATCTGTGCAGTGGACATTTCTGACCCTTACTCCATCCCGAAATACCCATTTCAAATGTTCTCATTTCTTCAATGCTTAACTATTTTACAAATACATATTATTTTTATAATCAGCAAAAAACCATTAAAATACCTTAAAACTTCTGTGAGAACTCAGTTGGCCTCTAACGGTATGTCACTTGTCCCTCTAAGCCATCATTATAAATTAGCCTAGCAATATTAAGTTCTACAGTCTACCAAGGGAACTCTTAGAAATTTAATTGAGAATATCATGAGCAATATGGGACTGAACTGCCTTGATTTTTGCCATCTTTGAGTCCACATGTACTATTTCACCCTCAGTGAGTCAGGTCTGGCAATATTACATTTTCTTTTCCTGAGGGAGGTAATAAACGAATTGGCTGTCGGTGGGGGAAAAATGGAGCTGAGGACAAGGGATTGTACTGCAGCTCAAATATGCTCCGTACAACCCCAGGGTACAATATGTACCCAATCCAATATAACTAGCAATATTATGAAGTCCACCAAAGAAAGAACATCCATCCTCCAAATTTTCAATTGGACTAACGTTCCAAGTTTAAGAATTATTAATTGGAGGCAAACGAGCTAGATAATTACAACTTTGACTTCTTTCAGAATGAGTTGCAGACGATTCAAAATACATATGAATCTCGGAGAATAAGCTGACACTTTTCTTAGAAAGATTGCTGGCTTATTTCTGAAATGAGCAAGTATGGTAACCTTACGACTTTTGGTTACCTATTGTTCATCTGTCAGAGGGTTCAGCCATGAGGGGAGGCTTACACAACTGGGTAATATAAATGGAAAGTTTAATGCTTTGTTTTTCAGACAATGTCAAAATGTTCCCACGTCAGGATGTGCCTCTGTCAAAATGGATGTGTCAAAATATGTACCCACAAAATATCTATTCAGGCTCAAAGAATTGTTAAGGATTAACAAAGTGCCTAATGGGTCTAACGAACACATAGCCTTGAGTCATACTGAGGGATTCCTCCTCTTTTCCATTCTTTTCTAGTTCGACTTTTATCAGCATACATGTTTAAGAGAAACTCACACTCAGCTCCAAATAAAACAACATAAGAAAAAAGGAGGTAGGGGCGATTCAAACACCAAACAGGTGTTGGTATGTAGGGGTGTGTGTGTGTGTGTGTGTGTGTGTGTGTGTGTGTGTGTGTGTGTGTGTGTGTGTGTGTGTGTGTGTGTGTGTGTGTGTACAGATTACATTTTCCCCTCTGAATGGTATTTGAAGGTAATCCTGAGGGCTGGAGGAACAATACCCATCCTCTTAGCTTTCGGAAGTAGCTACTCCTTTCTCAATAATTCCATGATAAGCCAGTTTATTCTGTGGCCCTCCCCCACCCCCTCCCCCTTTCCCCGAATAGTGAAGAACTTTAAGAAAATGCTATGGGTGGTTTTCCCATATTTACCTGCAACACTGCATAAGACCAGAAAGGCTTTGAAAGAACCCAGCATCCTTTTTCTCCTTTAGGTAATCTAGCATTTTCTGCAAGGGAGACACATTTAAAGAGGAAAAACAATGACAACTATGGCACACGTACTGACCCTCCTGATTGTGATGAACAGATGGCAGCCATGCAGGCACACCGAGTCACATCCAGGATGCTGGTTTGTAACCCCGGGTAAGCAGTGAGATACTCCACCTGTGGACTTAAAACTTCCGTGTGCCTGAGCGCCACCCTCCACTTATGGAACCAGAATATTTTAGGGCAGATGTTTTATTTTATAAAGGTCCACTGGTATTGACAGTATAGTGGATCTTTGACATTCATAGATTTACTGTTTGAGGCCTCTGCTATTTGGGAACAGGTGCCAGGACTGGGATGTAGTAATGTTTACGGTTGCTGAGGTACAATCTGAACGGCTCATGCAATGATTTTAACGCACCGGAGCAAGGAGCTTACCTACTAATGAGCCTAGTTGAGAGCTCAGTATCTCTCTCACAATAAGACTTAGTTTTCTCTGTTCTCTGTTACTGGCAAGCCAGGAACTTTGTCTGACATAATAAGAATTTTGTTTCTTTGTCTTGTTTTTTTTTAAAAGGGCTCTGTAAGAAAGTCAACTGACAGGGTGTTGATGGAAGAGAACAGAAAGTGAGGGGTGCCTTTGAAAATGGTACTTCTTAATGAGAAATTTGTTTGTGATGAGTTAAAGCCTGGGAAAAATTATATGCAATAATGGTAGTCATGGATTTGGAAATTCTCAAAGGCCCTGGGATATAACCCTTATGAATGCCAAAAGTCTTTGAAATTTCATTTTCCTGTGCACACAGATGCTTTTATTTTTAGCCAGAGCCTGGAGCACTCAGGAGACACCCGTGCACTTCTATCTTCTGTAGCCAGTTCCAATTCAGATTGCTGAATGAATTCCATGTGCCAGACACTCCACTTTGTATGTCTCTGTGTGTTCTCTCATTTAATGCATGATGGCAGGGGTTTTTATTTGCATTATTCACTGCTACACCCTCTACCCACAGAAGAGAGCCTGGCCCTAGTGCATAGTCAGCAATCACTAAACCGCTGTTAAATACATGAATAAATGAATGAATGAACAAACCATAGGTGTGTGTTGTTATGAACCTCACTTAACTGATCAGGCCCTTGCTCACAGTAAGGCAGCTAATACGCGAAAGGGTCGAAATAAAAACCTAAGGCTTAGAAAACTTCCTCTAGAGCATATTTTTGTAGAAAATCATCTAATGATGAAAAAAATGTAATGTTTTTCTTTTTGAACCCTAGGTAAGCCCTCTTTACTAAGCATACGTTTGTCTAAAGACTCTTAGTCCTGGTTTTATCTGTGTTCCCGGTTACTCTGGCATAACTGGTCACTAAGGACAAAACACCAGCAAAGGTGATTCTGGGTGGCCACCTCTGTAGCAGAGTCAACATCTCTTCCCTGAAGTGTGACAGCTGTCAAATGGAAATACCCCAGGAAGTCTGCACCACCTCCTGCGAGCCCCCATTACCTGCTGCACGCCAGCGTTGCCCCCATTCAGAATGGCGATCCCCAGCTTCAGAGTCTCCACCACCATGGGGCTCATCTCACCTGCCGTGGTAAAGATTCAGGTGAATCACCAAGGAAACAGAGGGTAAAAAATCACATCTACTGGGCTTTACCAGGACCCGTTAATAATGACGTCACGTCATGGTGTGACATCTCTGTGGTAGTTAAGGGGCCCATGTAGAAATCTCAGAAGTCACCTTTGCTGGCGCTTATCATCTGAAGGACCATCTCTGCAGCTCCACGCTCATGCAGCCGAGCTTGCTGATAGAGGGTTTTCTGCTTTTCCATTTCTTTCTCCTAGAAAAAAAAAAAAGCAGGAAAAGATTTGTTTACCCCCAGAGAATTCACCGTGGTCAGGTGAGTCGGGAGAGAGAATCTTTACTTGCCTAAGAAGGCAACAAACATAATTTTGAACAAAACAGACCTTGGAAGTTTATTTTTAGATGCTGTCCAGCTTTCCAAAACTGACCACCCATAACTTACTCACCTTTTGATGCCGCATTTTCTACTTTTTGTACTGATAGGTAACACAGTCTGTTCCCCTGTGATACTATAATTATAGGAAGTGACCCCAGATTAAGATGTGCTTGTTTTCAATGTTCAGTCATACAGGAAGACCTGCTGAGGGCTCAGCTGGAGTTCATCTGTCGGACTGTAGGAAACACCCACTTATCCAGAATGCTCAGACCACACTTAACTGAGACTCTACCAGATACGAGATGCTAGAATGTCAAGGCTTTCCAGAACTGTAATTGTCTTCATTTACTTTTACTATTGTATACTTTGTCTATAAAACAGTACAAGTAAACTCATGTCGTTCTATCTTGAGAGATTCAGGGTCCTGCACTGCCTCAAAATTAAGATTGTTATTAAGTACGTTTACAGAATAACGGTGCAAAAAACCTTCCAGTGTCTCTACTGCTGTGAATTTTCACTTTTGAATGTTTGAATGTGCCCTTCTATGGCCCCTGTTACGACCACACTTGGGTAGATGTAGGAGATTTCCCAGAAGAGCAAACCTGTGGGGCTGTTTGCTGACTGACTGGCTGCCTGCTATGTCTCATTAAGCCAAGAGACAGACAGCAACCACAACTAATGTATTTGCCACCAGACACATGTGGTGGGTGAGCCGTGTGGCTAATGTCAGCACCCACCCCTGAAGGCCCTCCTGCTGGCTTCAATCTTAGTGAGAACTTACTTCAAATGTTTTTTCCTTGTCTTCCTCCTCTTCTTCGTCTTCCCCACTCTGACAACTCTGAATTCAATGCAGCAGGGAGAGGAGCAGACAGACAATCAAATTAAAGGTGAGCCTTGTATGTATATGTATGGCTGATTCACTTTGTTACACAGCAGAAACTAACACACCATTGTAGAGCAATTATACTCCAATAAAGATGCTAACGAAACAAAACAAAACAAAACAAAAAGGTGAGCCTTGTATGTATACGTGTGGCTGATTCACCTTGTTATACAGCAGAAGCTAACACACCATTGTAGAGCAATTATACTCCAATAGAGGTGTTAACAAAAAAAAACGAAACAAAACAAAAAGGTGAGCCTTGTAAACAAGACTCTACTGTGTGAGGGCAGGGGACAGGATGTAATTCACAGGTACCTCAGGACCTCAGCACTCTGTAAAACCAAGAACATTTGGACCACTGCAGGCAACATTCAACTATAAAGGCCACCTTTGCAGTTACCAAGGGGTTCAGAAATGAGAAATGGGAACACCAAGATCACATAGTCAATGGGGACCCATCTGGTTTAACCACAGACCTGAACTCTTCTACTTAGTCAAGTTCTGGTGTAAATCGAGAGACAAGAGCACAGGGAGCTGGCCTTTCTCAATAAGAACCAGGGGCTTGGACCAAAGATTGGGGAAACCCAGGCTGTGAATCCCAAAGTGACCCCGTGGTGCAGCTGGTAGAGGAATGAGTGCTCCTGTACCCCAACCTACCCCCCTTGCTGCCCGACATGAAGGTCTCCCATTTGAGAAGCAGCAGTTTGCTTAACCACTTGGCATTCCAGAGGCCACCGTCCCTCTATGTGACATAGAAACATCATCTCTGGTCACTCCATCTCTTCCAGAACACTAGGAACTTCCTCTAGTCTCTAAGCCTGTTTCCAAATGTACCGAACTTCCTTCACCTACAGATGTGTCTGAACTGCTGGACGTGTTCTGAGCACTGAGTAAAAATGCGAGGATGATCTGGATGCCTAAGCCCTGATTAGCTGGCTTAGAAGTGTCATGCGAGAAATACAAAGCATCCTAAGAGACTACTACAAGCAACTTTATGCCAATAAAATGGACAACCTGGAAGAAATGGATAAATTCTTAGAAAGGTATAACCTTCCAAGACTGAACCAGGAAGAAACAGAAAATATGAACAGACCAATCACAAGTAATGAAATTGAAACTGTGATTAAAAATCTTCCAGCAAACAAAAGTCCAGGACCAGATGGCTTCACAGGTGAATTCTATCAAACATTTAGAGAAGAGCTAATACCTATCCTTCTCAAACTCTTCCAAAAAATTGCAGAGGAAGGAACACTCCCAAACTCATTCTATGAGGCCACCATCACCCTGATACCAAAACCAGACAAAGACACTACAAAAAAAGAAAATTACAGACCAATATCACTGATGAATATAGATGCAAAAATCCTCAACAAAATACTAGCAAACGGAATCCAACAACACATTAAAAGGATCATACACCACGATCAAGTGGGATTTATCCCAGGGATGCAAGGATTCTTCAATATGTGCAAATCAATCAATGTGATACACCATATTAACAAATTGAAGAATAAAAACCATATGATCATCTCAATAGATGCAGAAAAAGCTTGTGACAAAATTCAACACCCATTTCTGATAAAAACTCTCCAGAAAGTGGGCATAGAGGGAACCTACCTCAACATAATAAAGGCCATATATGACAAACCCACAGCAAACATCATTCTCAATGGTGAAAAACTGAAAGCATTTCCTCTAAGATCAGGAACGAGACAAGGATGTCCACTCTCACCACTATTATTCAACATAGTTCTGGAAGTCCTAGCCACGGCAATCAGAGAAAAAAAAGAAATAAAAGGAATACAAATTGGAAAAGAAGAAGTAAAACTGTCACTGTTTGCAGATGACATGATACTATACATAGAGAATCCTAAAACTGCCACCAGAAAACTGCTAGAGCTAATTAATGAATATGGTAAAGTTGCAGGATACAAAATTAATGCACAGAAATCTCTTGCATTCCTACACACTAATGATGAAAAATTTGAAAGAGAAATTATGGAAACACTCCCATTTACCACTGCAACAAAAAGAATAAAATACCTAGGAATAAACCTACCTAGGGAGACAAAAGACCTGTATGTAGAAAACTATAAGACACTGATGAAAGAAATTAAAGATGATACCAACAGATGGAGAGATATACCATGTTCTTGGATTGGAAGAATCAACATTGTGAAAATGACTATACTACCCAAAGCAATCTACAGATTCAATGCAATCCCTATCAAATTACCAATGGCATTTTTTACGGAGCTAGAACAAATCATCTTCAAATTTGTATGGAGACACAAAAGACCCCGAATAGCCAAAGCAGTCTTGAGGGAAAAAAACGGAGCTGGACAAATCAGACTCCCTGACTTCAGACTATACTACAAAGCTACAGTAATCAAGACAATATGGTACTGGCACAAAAACAGAAACATAGATCAATGGAACAAGATAGAAAGCCCAGAGATAAACCCATGCACCTATGGTCAACTAATCTATGACAAAGGAGGCAAAGATATACAATGGAGAAAAGACAGTCTCTTCAATAAGTGGTGCTGGGAAAACTGGACAGCTACATGTAAAAGAATGAAATTAGAATACTCCCTAAAACCATACACAAAAATAAACTCAAAATGGATTCGAGACCTAAATGTAAGACTGGACACTATAAAACTCTTAGAGGAAAACATAGGAAGAACACTCTTTGACATAAATCACAGCAAGATCTTTTTGATCCACCTCCTAGAGTAATGGAAATAAAAACAAAAATAAACAAATGGGACCTAATGAAACTTCAAAGCTTTTGCACAGCAAAGGAAACCATAAACAAGACGAAAAGACAACCCTCAGAATGGGAGAAAATATTTGCAAACGAATCAACGGACAAAGGATTAATCTCCAAAATATATAAACAGCTCATTCAGCTCAATATTAAAGAAACAAACACCCCAATCCAAAAATGGGCAGAAGCCCTAAATAGACATTTCTCCAAAGAAGACACACAGACGGCCATGAAGCACATGAAAAGATGCTCAACATCACTAATTATTAGAGAAATGCAAATCAAAACTACAATGAGGTATCACCTCACACCATTTAGAATGGGCATCATCAGAAAATCTACAAACAACAAATGCTGGAGAGGGTGTGGAGAAAAGGGAACCCTCTTGCACTGTTGGTGGGAATGTAAATTGATACAGCCACTATGGAGAACAATATGGAGGTTCCTTAAAAAACTAAAAATAGAATTACCATATGACCCAGCAATCCCACTACTGGGCATATACCCAGAGAAAACCGTAATTCAAAAAGACACATGCACCCGAATGTTCATTGCAGCACTATTTACAATAGCCAGGTCATGGAAGCAACCTAAATGCCCATCAACAGACGAATGGATAAAGAAGTTGTGGTACATATATACAATGGAATATTACTCAGCCATAAAAAGGAACGAAATTGAGTCATTTGTTGAGACGTGGATGGATCTAGAGACTGTCATACAGAGTGAGGTAAGTCAGAAGAAGAAAAACAAATATTGTATATTAATGCATGTATGTGGAACCTAGAAAAATGGTACAGATGAGCCGGTTTGCAGGGCAGAAGTTGAGACACAGATGTAGAGAACAGACATATGGACACCAAGGGGGGAAAACTGTGGTGGGGTGGGGATGGTGGTGTGCTGAATTGGGCGATTGGGATTGACATGTATACACTGATGTGTATAAAATTGATGACTAATAAGAACCTGCAGTATAAAAAAACAAACAAACAAAACAACTAATACTAAACTTTCATTGGGCTATTTGTATGGAAATATGTTAATATAAATGTCTCAGACATTTTTTAAAAAATAAAAGAATAAAAAAATAAATAAAAACACTGGGAATAAAAAAAAAAAAAGAAGTGTCATGCGAACCCAGCCACCAGACCCCATTGTTTCTGCAAAGCTTCAAGGTTTCCATAGGATGATGGGAGAGTGGTTTATTAATGCTGCCCGTAGAGCACGTGAATTGTGCAAGGCCTGGAGCCCAGGCCGTGACCCAGTCCCAGGCCTGCCGCTCACTGTGACAGTTTTCATGTGCCTGCAGAGGTCTAAGGGAAATAGAAAGACTGAGACAACGGGCAGAAAACCCACGTGTACCTTGGCCATCATGCTGGCATAGGAGGTGTACAAAGGGTCGTCTTCCAGTTTGCTGGAAAGAATGGAGGAAATATTTAGCAGGCTACCTTTGGACCCAGCAGAAAAGACCAAGTGCCATATAAATCTTCAATGTACTGGTGAATTAATTAGAAACTCCCTCCCTCACCCCGATTCTTAGAAACCACTGTGAAAATCTGAATCAGCATTGGCTTGACACGGAATTCAGGGATGAAGTTACAATTTCAGGCTGCTTCATCTTCAGATTCAGTGTCAGGCGTAATGATGAAAGGGCTTAGGTAGTTCCCCTAGAGGTTTCTGGATGGCCAAGAACAGAGCAGCAAGGAGGGCTGCTCAAATCTGGCATCCCCTCTGTGCACACTGCAAGCTGCGGGAGGACGGTTTGGGGTTGACACAGCTGTGCCTGTGCCTGGGACGAGCGGGGCGCTCCGGCAGTGCTGACCTCCTCTCTGTGAGAGCGTTGCGGCTAAAGTGGAGGATGATCTGATGAAGTGGGTCTGGCTGCTTTTCTGTCTCCTCCTCCTCCTCCTCTTCCACCTTGGGAGATTTCTACACAAACCAAGGCAGACAGGTTTTAGGCGTGGATTTCAGCACATGGCACACCACCGCATGCGAACAAAGGTAAAGCATCAGGCACAGAGCGCATCAACTCAAAGCACAAAGAGAAACCACGACGTCATACGTTTATTTCAGGACAGAAGCCCTAAGGATGCAAGGTTGGGGAATGAAATATATGTATTTTTCAGCCAATTAAAGAAACATTGCAATTTTGGGGTTAAAACGAAATGAAAGGAAAAGCAAAAGCCTGACCGCAGGGGAGGCGCTACAGACCCCAGTCAGCAGAACTCTCATGCAAGCTCTGGGCACCCGCGGTCAGGAGGGAAGCCCTGGAGAGTCCCCGAGAGGCTGCATCTCTCCGTCAACACCTGACATATGTCTTGGAGAGCTGGGCTGGGAACAAGTGTGGGGCAAGAGTTATAAAGCACTGGGGCTGTTTTCGGGTCTATTACTATTCTAGACTCAACCCACTGAAACAGTTCTCTTTCCCGCCCTCACCCCTGACCCTGAAAATCTTGCTGTTCCTGAGAGATGCCATCCTGGAGCTGTGAGCCTTGCAGTTTCTCCTCTGAGCAAGCCTTTTCTCTATCTTCTTTTACAGAAAGGGAAATAGCAGCTGATGCCAGATGTGGATTTTCCAGCAGTGGCAGGACCAGCAGGGTGGACCATATTCAGTAAATTGGTGAGAACTACGCAGGTTGTGTGAATGGTTCAGAAGAAGGGAGAGGGTTGAAATGATGCTCATTGTCAACTTCACACTAATCAAGAACCTGGGAAAACCAAGTGACTGTCTTTCTCACCGACAGGAATATATGAAAAGACTGAAGGGCATAAAGAGAAATGGAAAGAAAATGCAGGAGGAAGGATTAAAGGAAAAGAGCCGGGAAGAGGATAAGAAACAGAAGGAGATGGGGAAAGAGAAAGAGAATGTAACATGGAAAGTGTTAAATACGAGAAACACAGGGCAAGACTAATGGAGAGAAGTAGGGATGAGAGAAAAAGATTGATGGGAGAAATAAGGAGAAAGAGGAAAAGAACCAGGGCTTGGCCAAAGGAGAGAAGGGTGTATTTTCTTTCTGAACCAGGATGAAGCTCAGTGTTGCTGCAGTAATAAGCTTTTCCCCTTGCGTGTTGTTTCAAGTAGTTTTAGAGCATGAAGCCTGTTAGAGACGAGGCGTGGCAAATCTTCAGAAGGGCCAAATACAGAACTGTGAGAGGCAGGAAGGGCATTTAGATATGCCTTCCCCAAAGTGGAGCTACTGACCAGACATGCAGGGCTTTGGCTGGAGTGGCTGGCCTCCTGCAACCAAGGGTGCTCAAAACTTAACTTAGCGTGGACTTTCCAAGGCACGGCTGCACATCCCAAGCAACATTAGCTGTTAATGAGGAGGAGGAGGATGATCACAGGACCAGCCCCTCGGAGTGAAATTCATCCTCTGGCTCTTATGACCATTATTAGCAGGGTTTCCTCTGATAATTTATACAGTTAGCTCCTTTCAGATTTAGACACCCAATTCTTTGCGCATCTTTAATGGTTATAACGCACACACATGAATACAAAAATCAAATTCATTCGCACCCATATCTGCTCCCAGTTGAGTCAGTACTTACAGCCAAATCCTGTACTAGTTTCTCTTCAAAGGAATACTCCTCTGTTTCTATCCAAAATCTCTGATAGCCATGGAGGAAGAGGTTAATAGAGCGGTGCCTGAGCGGAAGGGGTGAGAGTGAGGTCAAGAGGGGTCCACGGGACACCTTGTTTTAGTTTGGGCGGTTAACGGTTAGTAAGCAGTTTTGTACAATTCTTATCTTCTGATTGGTCAGGGTAGCCAAGAGCACACCGTAAGCATTTATTTCAAAGAAACCAGAACCCTCTAACGTGGCGGATCCTGAATATCTGGTTCAAGACCTGGAGGTCACCATAACCCTACTCTGGTCTCCTTGGGTCTTTATCATGTTTTCCCTATAATGAGAATTCATTAGGCCAAGGAACAGTCCTGAACTATCTGCTAAATATGGCAATTTGGTTATTCATTTTGGCTGATCACCTGTCCAGGCGATCCAATCAAAATCATGCTGATGGTGAGGGGGTTAGTCTCAGATACGCTGAAAGCAGCAAAGCGTGGCTTCATTACAGGGCCTCTGAGGAACCACAGCTGCAAGAGCTCCAGCTTCTACTCAGGAAGCAAAGCTTGGGCATGCTGCACAACTTCTACATGCTTCACATGTTCTAGCTGTGGCCCTGGTATGTGGGAGCACTGAATAAACTGGCACAAGCCACTGACTCCCTATAGGACAAGATTGACGTCTGGGAATATTAGCCACTGAAGAGCCAGTAAGTGGTTACCCAAATGTGAGGAGGGAAGGAGAGAAAAGGAAGGTCAAGACCAGAGTCATCAAGACCTGGTCATGGTTTCCAGTAGAACACAGCCCTTACCATCTTTCTTCAAAATCTGACCAATCAGAGTTTTTTTAAAAATTGTACAAATTTGTGTTTTTATGGTCATGTTAAATCATGGTCAAGAAAGGAGGGGTGTGCAGAGAATGAGCGGGTCTCTCCACAGGTTACATTACCATTAAAATGGGTATAAGCCTGTCATACTGAGTTTTTTCATTAACCTTTTCCAGCCAAACCCGTTGAAAGGTGCTCAGGAAGAAATTGTTAATTTTGTGTCTGGGGAAAAGCATACAGGTTTTCTTTTAAAAACTCACATCAGAGAAACAGTTTCCATATGATAAAATAAATCCCTTTAGCCCTTTAGTTTGGAAGACTCCATGTAGTTTAGATCCTCATAAGATGGAGAAAAGGAGTGGTCTCCACCACTAGCTTCTTAGGTAGTTAGTGTTTATTGTTGTTACGAAATCTACATACAATCCTCCATGCTAGGGAGAAATCCAGGGCAACCCTCTAAAACAGCTGGGTTAGGGGCCGGGGTGGCCACGTTTCATCAAGGACACAGTGAATTCCTGGACTTACTATTATCCATACAGGGACAGAGTTGTTGAAGGAGCAACCAAAATATTAAAGGATGGTACTAACATTTTCAGTGGATTTAGAAAAAACTGCTTGTTTCTGAGAGATGTAATTGCCGCCTAGCTGGCCCTGGAGACATGTGCTTAAAGCTGAGCCCTTCTGGAGGTCACATGAGCACATCAGGTATGGCTCTCTACCAGAGGGGAAAGGGAATGCCTTCTGATGTTTTACCACTTCTAGAAAACAGACAAAAATCCTAGGCATTTTTGCGTTTTCTACTGGGCTATAAATTTCATTTGTCTGCCAGGACTTCAGCAGGCTTCATGCCCATGACTGCCTGACTTAATTTTTCAGCTTTTTATTAATGAATTCTACTTGATTTGTGATGCCTCAACCTTTCCAGAGACACTAGTTTATTTTCTCAGGAGACCTGTAGGAGCAGGTGTGTGTCTCAGAGGCCATGAGTCTCCATCATCTTCAAAGACCCTAACTAGGAGAGTTCAGTTGGCCAGATGGCTCAGGACAGGGATATAGGACACTCTCAACAAATGATGGCCAAGATGCACAATTTGATGAAAGCAAAATGTCAAGCACAGGAATACTCTTTCATCCGATATTCCAAAGAAACACATTTATTTACATGGGATTCAGAATTTACTTGGCCAAGTCAGTTTATTTTTCCTGACCAGGTGAGGATATTCCTATTGATTTGAAAGTTGATGAAGCAGTGGCTATTCAACTACCAGCTTTGTTTATGATCATAGGCTCAACCTTACTGACTGTGCAATTAATTTGAGGATGGGAATGTTGCCATATTACCAATGACACTGAGTCAGCCTCAGTGGTCGACACTGGTCCAGTCTATACTGATGCTCTGCCCTATGTTGACACAGCATGTGTTCACACACAATCCAGAAAAACCTTCACATATATTTGACTTCAGATTATAGACTAAACATCCAGGTAAAGGCCTCATGCCCATGGCTGGCCTCTTGGGCCATCCCTAACCAGTGCCCTTTCTTCATCTTGAAGGCAAGTACATCACGCTGAAGGATTCTCAGGTTACATTTCAGTACTTGCTAAGGAAACATAATAATTTTGGTGTCAACCAAGTACTTGAACATGGAAATATTGTTTGATCTGTGGATGGAATTTGGGGTAAGTATTTTAGAAAACAGTTCCCTTTTTCCAGGGTGCCTTTACAGCTGCACAAAGAATCCCACCAAGGTAAAACTAGAGAGCTTCCATCTGCTTACATGGCTGACTTTACAGTGTAAAATGGTGAGCTGAGGCAGGCTTGGGGGCACGAAGGAATCTCATCTATTTTCAGTTTTTATGCTTACCTTAGCAGGCCATTATACTACATGCAGACTGTAATGGCTCTGAGGGTGAAGGACTCCAATCTCTACCTCTGGGATCATGAGGGTCAGGGCCAGAAGAGAGCACAGCTCTGGGAAGATACCTTAATTCTCATCTCTGACTCACATGCCAGGAGAAAATGACAGAACACTTGCCTGGGCAGGTTGTAGAGAGGGGCCATCCTGAAACAGGCCACCACTGCCCGTTTCCGCTGCTTTGATAGCAGTTTGTGCCAGACCGCCTTCTTGGACCTCAAAGGCTGTTCCACCTAAGAAGAAATCACATGGGTAGGTGCACACCAGGCTGATCTGGGTGGCAGAAGATAGTCACCTGCAGCCCAGACTTCTCAACCCTAGAAGAATTTTGATTTCTCAGCTGTAGTCAGCAAAAGGTACCCAGCACTAAATGATTCAGTCTGTGGGAGTCTTAGGTTTTCTTTCTTTTCCCAACTGCTTTTGGTGTCTTATTGCTTTACAAATGAGTAGGGAGTTTGGATGGGTCATTTGAACTAATGGGAAAAATTTGTAAGACACTGGGAATGTTAAGCATTGAGGAGTCTTGCTACAACAAGGCACCGAGATGACACTTTGGGGGTAGGCCAGGATGATCCTTGGTCCTTGCTTTCTGTCTTACAAGGGTGCTCTTAACTAAGAGCTGAGTGTGGAGGAGTCTTATATTCTGCAGGGTAGTCTTCCTCCCTCAATCCTCAAGGTAGATGCTACTTACCTGCTCCAGGTGGAAGACAGCTGCTGAAATTCTCTGCACACGCTCCACTGTCTTTTCTGGGTTGGAAGGTTCTTCACTCTTCAAAACATCCTTGTATAGGTTCAGTTGCCACTTTACAGCTGGGTCATCAGACTGCAAATTGAAGCACATACATGAAATGAGAAATCTCTTATACCTCTTGAACTGAAAAGGCCTTTTACTCCTAGCATGGTTCCATAGTATTCAAGAGTCTTTTCTATTAATTCCTCTCTCATTTTCTCTACTATCTTTTTCTGGAACAATGTAGATGCTTTGTAGGAACTTCTCATTCTAGCCTATATGTCTCTTAACCCTTCTGTCATATTTTCCACCCCTTTCTCTCTGCTCTGACTTACGATTTCCTTAAATCAATCTTCCAATTCATAAATTCTCTTTTCAGCTGTATCTACTATATTTTTTAACCTATAACTTGAATATTTAATTTCAATGATTATTTTTAATTTTTAAAAGTCACTGTGAGGTCTTTTTCAGTGCCACCTCCCCTCTCCTTTTTAAAAAATAATGTCCAAGTCTTGCTTTATAGTTTACATTGCTGCCTTTATCTCTTTAAATATTTCAACCATACTATAAAAATTCCTTTCTGTAGTTCCTTAGGCTTGAATTCTTCATTTCGTTGCATTTTCTGACTCTCTAATGGTGGTGGATTTCCTTTCACACTGTATTTTTTAAAAATATGAGCTTGTATTCAGGAGTTTTGTTGACTGGCATCTCAGCCTATATTCTAGCAGGTAGACACTCTCTAAGTGGTTTCATGGCTGTTTTTACAGAAGATTCATGGGTTTCACTGGTTCAAGGCCAATTTTATGTACGTTTCTTGCTCTACATTCATGCACAGCGTGGGAAGTTAGGCCCCACACTCCTGTTCCAGGTTACTAAAAACCCCAGCCCCTATAATATATATATCTGGTCAGGAGAGCTCTACGAGTTTTCCCAACTGCATCATCTTCTCTTCATTACTATGATTTAGAGCACCTTCTTTTTTCTGGCACTTGGAATTTCTTTTTACTGCCTTTTTTGTAGTATATTTTACCCACCATTCCTACATATTTGGGATGGAAAGGAGAGGCTATTTGTGTCATTTTAATCTTCCATCTTAGAGCATAATATAATGTATCTGAGGAAAGAGTTGTTCAGATGTGCAGGCTTGGAAAAATCTTAAATAGCCTTAAAATCAAAATTAGTCTTGATTTTGTTTGTTTGTTTTTTTGGGTTATATTAACTCAGGTACAAAGTTACTTTGTTTACAAATCTCTAGAGCTGGAAGTGCTAAAACTTCCCCCAGGTATCTGTTCCCTTCTTTAACAAACTTTACAGTCAGTAAATTATGAGACCTAACCTCACCCCCCTGCTATGGCTTGATGCTCACACAGTGGGAGGTGGGAAGACATGTTTTACTGGGCCTCTCTGCAACAGCAAAGGAAAGAACAAAAATTAAGGGCCAAAAAATGAAAAGTTAAGGGCAGAGAGTTAGTCCTACCAATTAAGCACAAGTACTCTGAGAATGTTATTAGAACACATTTAAAAAAACATGAGTAAACTAAGTGGGTGTGTGGCACCCTGCAGCCAGAAGGAAGCCTGTGTGAGTTCTCATTGTCTTCCTGCTGCATCACCTTTTCCTGCAAGTGCAAGTTATTCCACAGATGTTCCTTCACCTCTTCGTCTGTGTCCTTCTGTGGAAAGAGATGTTGAATTTTATTCCTACAGGTCAATATGGAAATATAAAGCAGGGCGCAGGGATGCACCGAGGGCCAATGGACAGTTTTGCTGCGATCTTTATTATGAGGACAAAAGAATAGAAATGACAGAGACTCGTCCCAAAGGGCATGAGCTGACTCCCAAGTCAGCTGTAAAGACGATGGAGTGTTGGGACTTCCCTGGTGGCGCAGTGGTTAAGAATCCGCCTGCCAATGCAGGGGACATGGGTTTGAGCCCTGGTCCAGGAAGATCCCACATGCTGCAAAGCAACTAAGCCCATGCGCCACAACTACTGAGCCTGTGCTCTAGAGCCCACGAGCCACAACTACTGAGCCCGCGTGCCACAACTACTGAAGCCCGCACGCCTAGATCCCATGCTCCACAACAAGAGAAGCCACCACAATGAGAAGCCCATGCACCGAAACGAAGAGTAGCCCCCACTGGCCACAACTAGAGAAAGCCCGTGTGCAGCAACAAAGACCCAACGCAGCCAAAAATAAAATACAATAAAATAAATTTAAAAAGATATATATATAAATGGTAAATTAAAAAAAAAAAAAAAAAGATGATGGTGTGTTGCCTCTGTGCACCTTGGCACCTCTGTGTCCATTGGTCCCCGGGGAAGAAGGACAAACCCTTTAGGGGCCGAGCACTGATCACCACCACCTGTATTACATGCTCCGCCAAAGCAGATGGGCGACTTACATAGCTGTACCGTGATTTTGCGAGGGAGATCAGCTCCTGATCGCCTGGGGTGCACATATTCAAACCAATGGGCAGCATTTTCTTGAGTGCAGCCACGATGAGGGAGGTCTGGATGGAATACAAGTCTCCCCTCCGCTTCGTCTTCTTCCGCTCCTGGTCCTGTCCTCCAGACTAGGAGGTGAGGTTGAAACAAACGGGCTCAGTGACTCTGAAAGGCACCGCCTCACCTTGGAGGCAGCCTGCCTCCTGTGGCCCCATCAGTACAGGGTGGGCCTTTCTATTAAACATTTCAGAGGACAGTAAAGGAGCATATGAAACAAAGACAACCAGGTGGCCCTTCAAGACCGGCCCTGACCCTGCGCCCTCTCCTGTGCGCATGCTCACGGAACCACGTGACCAGACACACACCACGGACACCCACGGTCTCTGTTCGCTGACGTCTGGGCAGAATGAACAAACTGGTGTTTCTACTAAAAGAATGATTCGATAACTGACAAAATGACTGCAGAAAAGAACTGAGAATCCTGATGCTGGGTGGCAGTAAACAAGTGAAAGAGCATCTACCCTAGAGCAATTGCTCGTGGCCAGGGCTGGAGCGAGCCTTTTGGAGCACCGGCATCCCACTCAGCCTCTGCTCAAGGCAGCACACGTTCCTGCAGGAAAAGGGGAACCCCCAAGTAGGTAGGGCTGCTTTGGGATCTGGCTGGGGCAGAGTTAGGAGAAACAGTGCAGACAAGTGAGGAGGGAACGCCCCAAGTCTGGGGGAGTCTGCCCTCTTTTGGTTACACTTTGTCACCCCTTTCTGGGAGCGTTCATCCAACGAAGTGGGAGGTCTGAGAGAAGAGGCCAATGCACTAGGCTATGGCAGCCCCAGGCAACCAACTGAGGACCCTCTGCACCCACAACACGAGGTGGGTATGGGTGGGCTCAACAAAACAAGGCTCTGTGGTGACCCGATTTTCCTGAGTCAGGTTCCAGAAGAGCAAAGCTGCCCACGTGGTACGTCGTTTGCTGGACTCTGCCTCAGCTGAGTGGGCTCTTGCTGGAAGTGAGGAAGGGCTGGGTGGCCAGAGGCCGAGAATGAAGTCAGGGACCATGACAGGGGAGAATCGGGGCTCATTAAAGCTTTTGCTTTGTGAGGTGCATTCGAGTGTTTGCAGTATCCAGGTGGTCGCGCTGTGGTTCACAGCAACCCAAACACGTAAGGCTCTGGGAGCGGGGAAGAGGCCAGATGCTCCTCTGGAACTGGCTTGTAAGACCTGGGGCCCTGGGGCCCTGGGCTGGAACAGAATTTGTTTTATGAAGGATTGGCTTGCTGAGAGAAGATTAAGTAGGGTCAGAATGAACACCGCCTTGGGGCTGATCTCTTTAAATTACTTCCCAAAGTGTGAAGGAAGTTCGTAATTATTAATGGACACTCTTAAAATAGTGGTGACTTCTTTTACCCAGCTTGTGGTGGCTAAACCTTCGGGTGGTTACACCACAGAAACCGCAGTGAAATCCCTGGCCAGCAAAACCCAGTCTGACCAAATACTGCCAGACAATTCTACTTGTGCCTGGTGCTCCAAAACAACAGGTCAGATCCAGGACAGCAGTGGGAGGCGGCAGTGAGAAACATGAGGAGGGAGGGGGATTTGAGGCAGACAGGAAAGATACAAAGTGTCTTATGTTCTAGACACACAGTGGAGAGCTGATTCACACAAAGACCTCAAGAGCTCTATTTACTGGGTGCTTGCTGGGTTCCTTAGATGTTCTATCAGGCAGAGAATTCTAAAGGTTGTGCCTAATGCAGAACTCATTTAAAGTCTAAATTACCCCTGAAAATTGTAGGGGTAATTTGTGAGGTTCTATCCTCAGATTGTCCATAGAGGATAGAACCCAGTTTTGTGAATATAAATTATGAGGTATAGTTACATATACATTACATATAAATGTTAAGAGGTAAATAGTAACATGCAGTATATAATCAAGGAAATATGCGAAATAGAACTCTGTGGATTTGATATACAATTTAAATAATTTCTTGCTCACTATTTGGCCAATCTCATGTTGTTCTAACTACAAATGCTGCATAAATGATGTGGCTCCAATGTGCCTGCTACTTAAATAAAGCACTTCTAATCCTCCCAACAAGGCTGAGATACCCAGTCAGTTTTATAAAGGGGAACATGATGTTCAGAGCAGTTAAGTGATTTTTCCAAGGTCACACAGACCGACATCTACCTGGCCATGGCTCCATTTTCCTTTTCTAACTAAGAGCTGCACATGACCTGGTTCCTGCACATCTCCCTGTCTCTGCTACAGACCTGAGTGCAGAGGGCTTGGGACAAGTGGCAGCAGACACACATCAATGGAGACATAGAGAAATATTTCCAAGCAATAACCTGTATAGGTTACTAGAAAATTGTCCCAGGGTTTATTCCACTGTGTGCACGTTTTATGCAAAAACTCATGGCTATTTCCAATCCTTGCTGCTGATTCCAAATCCTTGACTTTAGTCCTTGGAAAACTCTCTTTGACTCATAGGAGCCTTGCACAAGAGGCAGACATGTATAGTGTGGAAGGGCTGGGATCACTAACAGCAGATAAGAGGAGTGAGTCTCCCGAGCTCTCAGCCTCAGTCAGCGTCCCTATCTGTCAGTGTGCTGGCTGCGGAGTGGGCAGCTGGGGAAGGGAGCAGAGATAGCAAGGAGACCTCAGATAGGGCGAGGCTTGGCTGGCTTCCCCGGCTTCCCCATTCCAAGGGTGGGTAGGCCTACATTCACTCTTTGACAGGCAGTTGTCTTCCCTGAAGCAGGCCTGGGGGACCTCCAGGTGGGAAAATCCATTCTGTACCACCCCCATGGTGATCACAGTACAGAGGGTGGCCAGAGCCTGGCACCTCTAATACTAGGACAGAAAAGACACGTCATGCATTTGACCTGTACCTTTACTTGCATGGCCTGTGTGGAAAGACAAGAGAAAAGAAACAAGGAGAAGTCAGTCAGTGAAAGCAGGGGTCCAAGACACAAGGCAGCACATGTTAGTCACAGCTCTTTCACCCCCATTCCTCTGCCAACACAACAGAAACCCAACGGCTCTGGAAGCCGGTTGAGCACAGCATGAAGAGGGGGTGGGAGGTTAGGATGGAGGTTAATTGGATCAAAAGGACTTACACCCAGACCAAGCAGTGCATCCCTGGGGCAAGGTCATCTCAGAGTGTGTGACCCTCAGACCCTGGTGGTCTTCAGATCCGGCCACCCAAGTGAACTCTTGGATCTCATGCCTTCCCCCCCTCCCACCTCCCTCCTGGCACCTGGGTGGGATGCAGACAATCTGTCATGTAACCAAAGACCCCAATTTTCTTTTTTCTTTCCACCCACCACATTATCACCTCCAAAAGATCTGTGGTTACAAAAAGAGTTGGGAGAACTGAACTAAGGGGCCATGTATGTGCCTCCCCTAAAAAAAGTTTCTAAAAAATGTACTCTAGGAATATCCAAGGTGGTTCAGGATCACCCCACAGCCCAAAGGGTGGGAAATCTCCCTTCTGTGCTGTGACCTTTAAATATACCTTAGGTCAAAGGCTCCTACACGCTATAGGTTCTAATTTTATTCTTTTCTTCACATATTGCTAGAATTAGTTAACTCAACGCATTTCCCTAATGCTGGAAATGCTTTTATTTATGTATGTATGTATATATGTATTTATCTATTGATCTATCTATTTATGCATCTTTTTAATGTTAGCTGAAACTTTTTATTTCCGAAACAGAAATCTAGAAATTCCTATACCTTCAAAATCATTTCATTTCCCCACACTTTATCACCAATAGTTTATGACCAAATACACAATTTATGTGTGAACTTTAAAAAAACAGAGACTCTTAAGAGAAAAGGAGTTGGAAGAGGACACATGGTAGGTGGTGTGCTGTGTTGAGACAGCACAGGGGGAGGCTTCAGAACAAGGGCAGAGCTCTGCCATCTGAAGTGCTCATCCCCACTGAGGGGGTAAGGGAAGTAGAGATCAGTCAACCCAACATTAGATGGTAGAGGGAAAGGTGAATGTCCAGAAGCCAGTCTGAGAATGAGAGAGTGAGAGGGAGAACGAGAGTGAGACAGAGAGAAAGAGAGAGAGAGAGGCACCAAAGGAGGAGGGAGGGCAGTAAGAGAACAGGGAAGGGTAGAGGAGGGAATGGTAGAAAGAAGAGGGGGAGGGGATGGGAGACAGAGAGATGAAGTGAATGGGGGAGGGGGAGGGGGAAAGACAGGGAGAAGAAGAGAAAGAGGGAACAGGAAGGGGGAGAGAGAAGAGATGGGGGAGGGGGGCAGAGGGAGAGAGAGCACTTGAACTGCACAAGTGCAAAAGCAAAGGGAATACAAATGAAAGTGAAAAAAGGTGGGGGGGGTGGAGGGAATGAGAGAGAGGCGAGTGAGCAGCTAGGGAGATGGGAAGAGGAAGCAAAGTCACACATGTCATTCTGAATACCCTTGACAAGCATAAAGATGTCTTCTCAACTCTTCCCTGCCCTTTTTCAGTACACTGAAATCACGCTCATGGGGTGGAGTGGCTTTACACGAGGCACTCTAATATTTGCTGCATCACAACTCTTTTATTGTTTATAATCTTGGTCAAGGAACTGGCATTTCTTGGGCTAAACACATTCTAACTTACCATTCCCCTCTGAGGAAGCTGCTGCCATTTTTCCAGAAAACAAAACAAGTTTAAAAACAAAACAAAAAACATGTGCTCAGCTTAGTTATGTATTGCTTAACATGTATTTGCAAACTGGTGTTATATAAACAAAATACAATACAATGAGCTCTCCCCAAAATGTGCTTTAGCTGCTGGAAAAAAGGACACATCTTTGAACTGACCTTCAATTAATCAAGTAAGAACAGTGTGGCCCACAGTATATTGTTTCCACTTCCTTTCCATCTGCAATGGCATGTGCAGTGTGTGTGGACATGCAGCATTCCAGCACACATATCTCTGCCATATGCACTGAGGCAACTTCATTTATACAACACCAGAATTCAATTATGAGTGCAAAAAGCAAGCACAGGTGATCATTCAGATCAGGTAGTAGAGAGAACATCTAATTTCAGGAAGGCAAAGGCAATGGGGATTCAGCTGATAATAAAGAGAATACCCCCTCCCCATCCTCGCAATACGTAGTTCTACATCCAAAAAATACCAGAAATGGCTATGAGTTGCTGTTTATTGGAGGTATGATATCTCTCTGTCTGAAATAATGTGCTGCATTTATGTAACATTATTCAATTCTAGAGATGCATTTAAAACTGACTTTTCAACAGGGCCTACTAGTAGAGCTGGGAGAAGTCAGGCAGTAAGCTCAAGCCCATTCTACAGATTGGTAAACTGGGGCCCCGAGAAGTTAAGTGAACGATGCAAGGCCATACCTATACCGAGCAGCTGGGCCAAGAGTGGGACTTCGCTTCCTTTCAGGCTCTAGTCCTGTTTGCTACTACACTTTGTGTCTCAACTGAGGCCACAGGAACAATATGAATATTTGTTACCCTGAGAAGCACAGCAAATTATTATTTAACATCTAGGGAGTGTCCTTACATCCATTACACTGTAACTTTGACCCTCTCCAACACATCTCAGAAAAAACTGGCATACAATGTCAATGGAAATGAAATGAAAGCATCTGCTCCTATGGACTAACCTTACCAGCAGGAAAGATGCACAGATTCTGAATATGCTCATCCTCTGACAAGACTAACATACCCTTTTCCTCATTCAGTGATGTAAATGAACAATTTCAGGTTAGTTTGTTAGTAGGTTAGTTTTGAAACATCATTCTTTGTCACCTCTTCTCTTTCCAAGTATAAATCCAAGGACCCTGAGTATCCATTCATCACCAGAGGGCTGAGATTATCTTTGCCATTTCTGCTCATCTGGGATCCAAATCCTTGTATCAGAATCATTTTCTTTGCTTTTTTGCCATCCACTGACAATAACAATGGATGCTAGCTGGTTCAATCAAAGGCCAAAAGATCTACCCCAAGTTGAAGGTAGCAAGGAATCTGTCTGGGATTCAGTGACTTTCACTAGGTGGACAGGGTCAAACAAGACACTGTAATGGTTTTAAGAAGACCCTTCAGAGGGAACTTAGGGACAGATATCCAGGGATCAGGAGTCTGAAAATATCCTTCCTCCTGTACCTCACATGAGCAGCTGTGTTTGCCAAAAGTCAAATGCAAAATAAACTTTGGAAAGTCAAATAAAAATTATCCAAAGCACAAAGGGATGCACCTTAAGTAAGGTTCCTTTGCAGCAAAGATTCCTCTTGAATGTGAATATATATATATACCTAATCTCTCTACATTGTATGTGCACAGTTCTATTTATCAAACTTTACTAAACAGCGCATACCAGATTCTAAACTCTGAGAATCAAATTTTGGATGCTGGAAGAAGTGTTAATGTCAACATAGCTTAAAGATGGAAGGGATGGAAAGTTCAGAGTGATTGCAGCTGACCAGAGCTAGGCACGCTTAGTGAAGTTTTGGGTGTTGAATTTTTCACTTTTGGTGGCCCCTGGTCTGCAGCTCTGCATACAAAGGTCTTCTATCCCAAATGGTTATTTGGAAGGTTGCCCCAAGAGCTTTGCTACAAACCCGCGACTGTCATCTTTCCGGAACTGGTTCTCACTTCTGAGGGGTTCCCGTGCACACTCCACCTTCCTGGTCCTCAGAGACAGCACTGTACCAGCAGTGAGAGAGATGCACACCTCAGGTGTCACATGTCTCTTATACGTGACAGTACAGTCAACCCTCACCCAGGCACGCTTCTCAGGGGAAGAGAGTCCAGGTAAGCCATGACAGCCGGGAACGAAACAGCACATTTAAGTAAGCCTTGTTTTTGTGTGTACACCTGAAGGAGTGTGTCTGAGAATTCTCGCCAATAAAAACAGCAAAACCTAACTGTGCAGAGCTGACTCAGGGGAAACCCGGAGGCCGGCTCCCCCTCCTGTATTCAATACTGCGACACCCTCCCTGTAGGTGACTCTGTTTTCAGACAGAGGTTTGGAACGCCCTCTTTCAAACATTTCCCTGCAGGGGGATGGACAAATGTTTGGGTTTCTGAGTGCAACTCACTTGGAGAATAAACAGAAGGCATTAAGAGGTCAGCACAGCTGAAATAAAGCAGCTATTAGATGTTCAAGATAGGAAGAAAATAAGTGAACTGTAAGAATATGTGTCTACGAAATCTTCAAAGCAAGGCAATGTCCTCACAGCTAATTAAAAGGTGGCTCTAGGCACATATATTTTTGCAGCTTTTCTACACAGCAAGTAGTTCTACTTTAAAACAAGTAACAGCAGCTTTTGTTTTGGAGACCTCTCGAATGCCTTCGGCGAGTCTTGAAACTGAAACTTTGACGCACAAAGCAGCTACTTATTCATAAAATGTGATGACCGTGCTTATTTTTTTTTTTTTTTTTTTTTTTTTTTTTTAAACATCTTTATTGAAGTATAATTGCCTTACAATAGTGTGTTAGCTGACCGTGCTTATTTGAGAGCAGTTTCTTCCGGCTCATTCTCAAAGAAAGAACAGTGGACCTGCTGGTTTCCGTGGTCTGACCTAAACGCAGTAGGAACTAATCCCTTCATACACCCAAGATATGTAGCTTAGGTCAAGGTTGGAGAGTCTTTGGAATTGATTTCTATGGACTTACTTTTGACATCTTGCTTTTGCTGTCTCCAGTTAAAAATGCCAAATTATTAATTTCATTCTGAATCACAAAATTCTGCTCTTCCCTCTTGAAGTTCTAAGTGGGGGGGAAATAAAAAAGCAAACATTACAAGAAAGTTGAGGTGTACCTTTCACCACCAACTCTAAATCCAGGGCCCCCATGTGTGCTTACGTGAGATTTACACCACAGGATGAAGACCTCTGCCACCATGCGGAAGAGCTGGTCAGAGTCAGCATTGGGGCTTTTGAGCCAGTTAGATCTGAGGTGAAAGATAAATGAATATGCATGTGGAATTCAGCAATGATTGGAAGAGTCACACTCTAAAAATTATACCGACATCAGATGCACACATTTATCCAGATAAAATTGCATTCCCATAGGAGGCAATCTTCAGAGAGACTAAATATCAATATATTCCTTGCATGCTTAGATATAGGCATGTAACTGTTGTAGGTATCTTTGAAGACCTACAATAATCATTTCCATTTTACCAAAGGATTCCAGGATTCTCTTAGCAAACAGATGTCAGAAATCAACATTTCAAAATGGTCAAAGGTAAGGTTTTTTTGTCCTTTAAACTGAAGAGGTGATTAAGGTTACATTTAAGTTTTGGGACAGGCCTCCTTTAATCCTCAAGTCTAGCAAGACTAGGAAAGTCTTGGTCACTATGACATCTAATCTTGTCAAGCCACTGAAATTGTGAGCACTGTATAAACAGTTCAGGCCTTGCCCATTTTCCTTTCAAAGCCACTTTTATGAATGAAATCTGTAAGACAATAATTTTTTTTAACTGTTATTTAAAGTGTATAGGCAGAGACCAAACATCTCCTATGCCCTTTGAAATGGTTTGCAAATTCCCTATAAATAGGCATTACTCATTTTTAAAAAAAATACTAGGCTAGGTAAATTTCACAGTGGCGGCAAGAAGGCTAAATTACAGTAGAATTCAGTCATTTCCTAAAAGTTGTCTTGCCCCTATCTTGTGCATTTGAATTAAATTATATTTTGAAACGGCTGGGTGAGTAAATATCTGCATAAAGTAACACATTAGAAATTAAATTGTCTATCGTCTTTCTTAAAGAAAACTTTGGGGCTGTCATGAATGGTCTAAAAAACCTAATGTCCCTTGGTGTATGCATGGTAATAGCTATCAAAAAGCCAGTTCCCTAAGCCCTGGGACATCAGACTGAATTGTTCTGAGCAGCCTGTACCTTCTGCCCATTCACGGAAGGCACCAGGCTAAGGAAGAAAGGTGAAGACTCATGAGGCCAAGACCACCTCTGGATTCCTTTCTCATGTCCTCAATTCCTTCCTGCCCTGAGTTCCAGCCTCATGGACATTCTTGTCTAATCTTCCTTGTTTTCTACCTCAACTAGCCTCTCCTTTATAGGCAGACACTACAGGTGGTCTGCCCAACACTCATTCTCCTCTTCTTCCTTAGGCACAAACCCCCATTTTACTCCGGGTGGCACTGTGCCCTGCTGAAGGTCACCTTACCCAGCTCCCCTCGAGGGACAGCTGTGGAACTAAGTTCTGATCAATGAGATGGAAGAGGAAGTTGTTGGATGAGCCTTCTGGGAAAGCTCTCTAAAAAGGATCAGATAGCTGAAGGTGCCCTTTTGCCTTTCTACTTCCTCTCTGGAATGAAAATATGACAGCTCAAACTCTAATTGGCATGTTGCACCTGATGTAACTGAACATGGAAGCCAACGTTAAGGACAGAAAGACAGAGGAGTGAGGGTTTCTAATGAGGAGCAACCATACTGGCCATGGACTGGCTATCTCTGGACTTCCTTCATGTGTGAGATTTAACTTCTAATTTAAGCCACTCTATAAGGTATCCATCACTAGGAGCCAAATGCAATCCGAACTTGAGGCTTGAGATGGGTAACGCTTTTTGATTTCTTTCATATTGATTTTTCAGGAGCGCTTTTTCAGGGTCAAGTGTCAGGTTTTATCAGAACCGCCAGCTGTTCCTTCTGTAGCGTTTTGGCTTAAATGTGCTTTATAGGCTTGCACTATGCCTTGAGTGGGAAGAAGCAAGGGGTCACATCCTATCCCGCTGAGGAAAAGCACAGCCACAGGGAGTGAGTCTCAGGAACACTGAAAGCAAAATCTCAGGTAAACATTTGCTCACAGGAGAAAGGAGAGGCTTTGCATACCATTGCCTTCATATGGGAATGCAGTTTCAGCTGAATGAATTTTGTTTTCAACACCCTTCTTCCAAGAGGCAGATTTTTACTCTTTGTCTTTAGTGAGGTTCTTTCTTCAGGTTCAGAATGGTGGGTACACATGAACCCACCATTAAATGTTTTCCCCCAGGCACGTAAACTCTCTGCACCTCTCAAACCAGATGAAGTCAGTATTTGCAGGAGGACAGAAGATCCTGACCTTGCCTCTCCAACGTGCCCGTATACTTCCTACCCCCAAATGATGTAACCAGACTCTCTCCTCCCTGCTCCCAGCCTTCCACAGAACTCAGACCTTTCTCAACATTCAGGCATTTGATCCTTTTGGAGGTACTTAGCCGACCTGTGGGTTTCTTTTATCATCTGCTCTGCATGCTGCCAAAAGACAGCTGGGAAATGCAAAGCTGTAGGTGGGGAAGACGGCTGGGTTTAGAGGTAAAACAGAAACAAAAAGCAGGAGAATAAAGGAGAGTTAGACTGCTATTGTCAAAATGCCAACTTAGCAGGTTTTCGAAGAAAGTAAAGCCAGTTATCAGGTTTTGAAAGAAAGTAAAGCCATGTTCCTATATTCACGGTCAGGTTGTCTGACTAAGAGGTAAGAGCTTTATCTCTGCCTTGTTCCTGAGCCTCTTGTAGAGGATACAGCCTGAGGTGGTCACCACACAGGATTTACTTGGATTCCCTTCAACAGTTTGTGAGATGGGTTTTCACCCAAAATCGTACTATTTAAAGTTGTTCGTTTCTGTTCAGAGTGTGTCTGATTTCCAGAAAGGAGGCTGAGACGCTGCTGCCTTGTGTAGAGAGGTTTGTTGAACCTATGCTGATGTATAATCTCCTGGCATGAGGAGATGGAGCCCTGATTCGCCCTGCTCGGGCCACGGCACGCTTGGAGCTCTTGCTTATTCTGGGTCAGCTTCAGGTTCAAAACTGACCCACAGAAGCTTCTCTTCAGAAGACTGTTTCAGATGTCAAAGAGACTTGGAACACTGCTGTGACAGGGCTGAAGGAAGTCCAAAGGTTTAATATGATGAGAGAAAACAGGAGAGGACAGGACAAGATGGCTGTCTTCAATGTTTAAAGAGCTGCCGCAAGAGAGATTGGAGTAGTTTTGTGTGGCTCGAGAGAGCAAAATCAGAGTTGATAGGAGATACAGATCTGAACTCAAAAACCGTTCAAAGTGGGGAGAAGGGGAATTGGATGAAGGTGGCTAAAGGTATAAACTTCCAGTTATAAGATAAATAAGTCCTAGGGGGTGGAAGGTGCAACATGATTAATCTAATTAACACTCTATGTTATATATGGAAGTTAAGAGCGTAAATCCCAACAGTCCTCATCACAAGGAAAAAATACTTTTTCATGTCTTTTATTTTGTGTCTGTGTGAGGTGATGGATATTCACTAAACTTATTGTAAGCATTTCATGATGTATATAAGTCGAATCGTTCTGTTGTCTACCCTACACTTACAGAGGGCTGTGTGTCAATTACATCTCAATAAAACTGGAAGAAAAAAAATGAATGAGAAAGAGTTGAACAAAAATGGCTTTAACTGTCTGAAACTAGAGTGGGAAGACACACACAGTATGGCTGTACCTGTCGTCCATAACCATGGTGGATAATGAGGCAGGAAATGCACCGCTAGGAAAAGGGAAGAGGGTATTGATTCATCCAGTTATAGGTAAGATGAGCTGACCTCTATTATTCCTGCCAACTCCACAATCCCGTGCTTCCAAGCCAGCCAGTTCTTTTGGGTGAAGAAAGAACTTGAAGGAGGTAAAGGCACACACACAGGAAGGAAGGATTTCTAAGCGAGGCTCAGATGGCCATAATGCTCCCTGGTTTTCAGGGAAGAAAGGGTTGAAAAGCGGTGATGAATGAATTAATGATGACCTCAAAGACTCTCTGGCATTGCCATTTTTAGCAACTGTCAAACAACGTGTAAGTGGAACACTCTATTTTGCATCTTGATCGTCAATAGTGACAAATGCAGTTAAAGAGCTATTCCAGGGGCAACCTTACTCTACTTTCATTTCTGTTTTCACCTCAAACTCTGACAAATTCCTTCGCTAACCTGATAGCATAATTATGTTATCAGAAATGACTAAAATGATGACCCTGAAAGCAGGATTTCTTTTGAGACAGTGAGTAAAATTCCCCACAGATAGGTAAGGAATTTCATACATACACACACACACACACACATACACACACACACATACACACACACTTATATATAGTGTGTGTAAGATGTTTATTTTGCAAAGCTAAATATAAGTAATCTTAAGTAAATATTTTAAACAGTAAGTACAATTTACCTTATGAAATAAATGCTAAAATGGGCATATCCAGACCTATTCCTTGCCCATGACAGAATGGCATACCACTCAAAAAGTCAGCAACGTTCCCCCCAGTATCCCTAGGTCTTTTCAGTATCTACAATGGAGTATTTTAAAATTAAACCTTCCCAAACTTACATTTTAGGCCTCTAAGCTTTAAGAGGGTGAGGTATAATAAAAACATCTATTTGGTCTTTGCCTTCCCCTGGGACCAACAGTCCTTTGTTCCTTTGCCTGTTCATGAACATTAGGCTACTATGCCTTCATTTCCCCCTCATCCAGCTTAAATTCCATGGCCAACCTTTACAATTACCCTATTATATACACCCTCAACTCCCTAACCCATTTTTCTTCATCACACTCATTTTGCAAAGCCCCAACTCTCTTCCCAGTCTGGGCCTGTACCTGGCAGCCAAACTGGCTGGAGAAAAACACGACTTGCCAACGGGTCCCACTTTAAATTCACGACCGCAGATCTCAGGTGGGACCCTGGATGCAGCCCGGCAATCCCACCCACTTCCCTGGCCCACCCGCTCTCCCGCTCTCCCTGGGCCCTGCCTCCTTCCTCCTCAAGCCTCCAAGCACCTTCTCTATCTCAAAAACTCTCCTCTCGAGCCTACTTCTTCCCCCAGCTAGCAGCCCGTTTCTCTGTTCCCCTTTACAGTTAAAACTCCTTGAACAAGTTGTCTGTACTGCTATCTCCAAGTCCTTTTCTCCCATTCTCTTCCAACCTGCTCCGAAGAGGTCCTCATCTCCATTGCTCCATTGAAACTGCTCTTGTCAAGGTCATCAATAACCTTCATTCATCATCATTCTTTCCTCCTGGAAATCCCTTGTGAAGTTGGCATCCAGGACACAACATGCTGTTGGTTTCCTCCCGTCTCACTGGCGGCTCCCTCTGAGTCTCACTCACGGGTTCCTTCTCTTCTGCCTGCCCTGAGCACACGGGCTCAGTCCTTAGAACTCTTCCCTCTCCCTCTCAAGCCTTTATTTATCTCATCCAGTCTCATGTCGCTCAAAGACCACATATCAACGTGTAGGTGACTCTCAAATTCTCATGTCTACACCAGACCTCCCTCCTGAACTCTGGACTCATATATTCAACTGCCCACTCAACATTTTCATTTTTGTATTGAAGAGGAAACTCAAATTTAACACGACTGAAAGTGACATCCTGATCTTGCCCTAAAAAAACTTCTGTATCCACAATCCTCCCCAACTCAACTGCTGGGAACTCCATCCTTCCATTTGCCCAGAATCATCTTTGACTCCCCTCTTTTCTCTTATTCCCAATCTGCAGGTCCCAAGGGCTCTACCTTTAAAACAGGCCCAGAATCTGACATCTTCTGTCAACCTTCATTGCTACCAGCCTGGTCCCAGCCACCACCAACTCTTTTTTTTTTTTCTTTTTAATTGTGGTAAAATATACGTAACATAAAATTACTCATTAGCAACATTTAGTACAACCATCACTATCTAGTTTCAGAACATTTTCAGGACTCTGAAAGGAAACCCCAGCCCCATCATGCAGGGGCTCTCCATCCTCTGCCCCAGCCCTGGCACCACGAGCCCGCTCTGCACCCTCAGATCTTGACTGGGTCACTGTGTGCCTCTCGGCCGGTCTCCTCACTTCCTTATTTGCCCTGATCCCTCACCACAGCGTTCAAAGACTGAGTCAGATCACATCACAGCTTATCTTCAAACCTGCACCAACTGCTCATCTTGCTCAGAGGAGAAGCCCTGGCCCCGTGGAGAGAAGATGGCTTCTCGGACGTCTCGTGCTGCTCTCCTCACCCCTCACTCTTCTCCAGCTGTACTGGCCTCCTCGTGATCTCCTGAACATCCCAACACACACCCCTTCCTCAGGGCTTGCACCAGATGCTTCCTTTTCCTGGGAACATAACCCTTCCCCAGACCTGCAGGGTTCCCGACCTCACCTCCTTCGGGTCAGTGTTCAAATGTCGCTTTCTCAGTTAACATTCTTTTAAAACTGCCACCCTGGCACTCCTAATTCCCTTTACTTTGCTTGTATAATTTACTTAGATAAGTAAATTATAAGTAAAGTGCGTAAGTAAATATATAAGTATATAAGGAAGTATATCGTAAATATGCAAGTATTTATTTTGTTCATTGTCTGCTCGCCCCACTCTCCTGCCGGAATGAAAGCTCCCTGGGCCAACATCTCTTTCTGTTTTGTTCTCTCTTGTCCCCTAATGCCTCCAACAGTGCCTGACACACAGTCAGTAATGTCTGGTGAATGAATGTGTGACAGAGCAGCAGAGGGGCAGGAGCGGGTCGCTGCTGCCCTTATTTGACTAACTCCCTCTTCCCTGTGGTGGCCTGTGAAGATGGAAGGGGTGGCCATGCCGCTGATCATGTAGAATCACTGGCCAAGGAAAGCATTGCCCAGAGGTCCCACACCGGGGACTCTGTGGGGGAGGGGCACCGGGGGTGGCAGCTGTGACCTCCCTCTCTCACCTGTAACAAAACCCAGTACCGTCTCTCCATCCAGGGACTTGCCTAGGCCTCCTCCGTACCTGTTGTTGTCCACGTAGCGGATCAGCATGGGGTAGAAGGCATAGAGGTCTCTGCAGAGGACGGCAAACTCATCCAGGATGAGGAGCTCTGCCTCCTGGGTGTCCCCTCTGCTGTCGGCTTTCAGCTGCTCCTCCTCCTGCACAGTCTTGACAGCCTTCTTCTTCAGCTTCTCCAGAGTTGGGATGAAGTGGCTTCTTAGCAGGTCCGCCCTGGCCTTGCTGATGATTGGCTGGGCATACACTGTGTTTGCAAACAAAGGGCCTCCCCCTCATTGTGCATGTTATGACAATCGATGAAAGGAAAGAAGTGATACTCAAAGGTGAGGCTGTGAAAAGCCATCAACTCAGGATGGCACTTGCCCTTCCTTCATCCTCTGCTTGGCACTTCCATCTCATGAAGCCTCAGTTGCTGGAGGCGGGGGTGGAGCTACAGGAGAAGGTCTCTATTCCTGTTCTGCTTCTCTAGGCCATAGGGAAAACTTGCCACCCTTTAACTCTTCACATATGGCGTTTGCTATACCTCTGAGCTCTTCATAACAGACTATCTTGTTTCATTTTAGAGTACATTCATGTTGGTTTTAGCTCACTAGCTAGATTATAAACCTTTTATTCATAATAACCAACACTGTGCTGAGTCAAGAGTAGGCACTCAATACTACGCTTTCTGGTTTATAGAAAAATCTCTTGTTAAAAATATATGGACCCAACCACAGTTCTCAGCCCCCAGGACTTGAGAACTGCCAACCTACTGCCTGGGGACTCCTCTGGGCCCTGAGAAAAGCAGAGAAACTACTATCATCTATAATAAACTGAGAGGCAGACTGGGGTGGCCACTAGAAGTCAATGAGCAGAAACAAGCAATCAGTGGGACCTGCGACTATGAGTCCAGCCTTCTTGAAGAGAAAGATAAAACTTACATGTCTCATCGAGCTTCTTAAATGGAATATCCTAGTGGTCTAATTCATAATAAAGATGAGAATCAGAGTAATTATTTAAAGATAAGTGAAATAAAATTCTCAAGAGTCATGAACCATTCACAAAGTGCATTGCGTATTTTGTGTATTTCAAAGGTTCTTTAATGTAGGGCGTTTCAATTGGAAACAGCCTATAATCCAGCACTTTTTCTTTTTAATCTCACTTTACCTTATTTTTTGCTTTCATAAATAAGGCTGTTTTAGAAAGAGAAGGCAAAAACAGTTCTCTGCTGAGAAGCATTAACCAACAGGTCGAAACAACACTGTGATGGCTCACATTTCACACTCCAGCCTTCACCGGGCTGCATTTCTGCTTTGGACCTGGAATCGGAATGGCTGTTCCAGATATGGGTGATTTGAGGTTGCTATTTAAAATGGACTTTGTTTAGGCACCAGGAATGAAGTGGCCTAACTGAATGAGATCTGGGTTCACCTGTGAAATAACAGGTCAAGTTCAGTTCCCATCAGTGTGCTGTGACATCTTTCCACTGCACCACTGGGGAAGCTAAGGGAGTCCATCCTTCGATTACCTTCCTTCCCTTAATCCAGATTTAGAAATTAGAGCTCCTCAACAAATTGCCTTAGGGTTAACAATATTCTTGGGCTAATAGGTAAGAAAGGAACGCCAACTTTATCTACTCATATGTTCCCAGAGGCCTACACTGTCTAGGAGCCATCAGTACCCAAAGTATTTATAATTTGAAGTTCATTTCAGAGACTGGAAGGGGGTAGAAGTTTTCTTCCTTGGAATATCTATTCATTTGTCCAGGAAGCTAATAGCTACCACTGATCCCACCATTGTGTTTTATGGTTAGGAGATTGTAGGGGTGAAACAGCTATGGTCCATCAAAACTGCAGGTCCCTCAAAGGCAATGACTTTGCTTTAGCTTCTGTCTTCTCGACTCTCTGACAGAGGACACTAAAATATTCATGGTTTCCTGACTGTGGAAAGTGTGGTTATTAATTTTCCAAGCCTCTCCTCTTTTGGAGTTGTTTCAGGAGCAGAAAATCAGCTAACAACATTCATTAAGAGCCTACTGCATGCAAGGAGGAGTACAAAACAAGACAGAAATCCAAGTGAGGCTACTGTGAACCTAAGTTAGAGAGTGTCTTAGGAAGCATAACGTGAAATACAAATGCTAGAAACTTACAGTACAGCCCAGATGGGAGTGAGTTTTGTATGTGTGGAAAACACGCAGGATCACTTACCAAGAAAATATGGACAATTATTACTGTAAGAGCAAATGGAATTCTTAAGTACCAAAAGCAAATAAGTAATGATCATGGGATTCGGGTAGAGTTTATCAAGAAGGGCTTCCTGGAGATTCGAGGGACCTGGATTAGTTGGGGAGTTAGGCAGGAGCATTTGCTCCAGGAAGCTCTACAGGGGAATAAGTCAATTCTTTTCACTGTTAAATAACTAAGTGCGGGGAGGGGCAATAGCTTAAAGGTAGACTAAGCGAAGAAAAGAGAGTCCAGGCGTCTTGGTGCTGGGGCCGGGGCCGGGGAGGAAAGGCATGTGTGGTACCTGCAATGCGCTTCATCCAGGAGGCCTCATCGATGCTCAGGTTGTTGTTGATGATTTTCAGAATGTTGCCCAGGATGACACTGAGGTGTTCAGAGGTGACCTTGGTGCACCAGGGCCCTGTGCTGGGGGGCAGGTGCTCAGGCCCCCGCTCCCACCAGTAGGACAGGTAGTTGCACAGCATGGGCAAGATCACCTCGATGACGTGGGGCATCTCCGTGTACCGGGCCCCTGACTCGGCCAGGTCGTTGATTTCCTTCATCAGGCCTTCCAGCTGAGGGATGTCAGGGCACATCTCCTCCACTGTGTCTGGCATCCCCAGAACTGACCGAGAGGGTACAGGAAGAATAAAGGGACAGTAATTCAAAAGCACAAATAGTGCAACCTTCTCTCTCTCTGTCCACCCCTCCTTTGGTCTTTAGACATAGTTTTCCACCCCAGAGCCTCAAACAAGTAAGCTCCAGATACAGAGGAGCTTTTGCTCTCCTGCTGCCTTTGTAAAGACTGAAGCTTCCAGAGGCTGGGTTATCTTCTAGATGTCATATTCAGGTTAAAACACTTAAACTGAATCTTTTTTTTTTTTTTTAATTTATTTATTTATTTATTTATGGCTGCATTGGGTCTTCGTTTCTGTACGAGACTTTCTCTTGTTGCGGCAAGTGGGGGCCACTCTTCATCGCGGTGCGCGGGCCTCTCACTATTCGTGGCCTCTCTTGCTGTGGAGCACAGGCTCCAGACGCGCAGGCTCAGTAATTGTGGCTCACGGGCCTAGTTGCTCCGCGGCATGTGGGATCTTCCCAGACCAGGGCTCGAACCCGTGTCCCCTGCACTGGCAGGCAGATTCTCAACCACTGCGCCACCAGGGAAGCCCTTAAACTGAATCTTAAAGGAGCATAACAGAGACATGGCCGAGGGACATTTCATAAGACTTCTCTGTGATACAGTCAGTCTCTTGCTTCTCCATCCTGGCCTCAGTGCATGCACTGCAGGAAAGGCAGGACTAGGAGGAGAAAAGCAACCCATCGGTGCTGAGTTGCCAATTTGTGGTTCGGTCACCTGGATGTCTGTACTGTTTCAAAAAGGAAAAAGAAACATCTTGCATCAAAGATTCTTTCAGCTGCACCAGAGACAACACTTTCCATCCAGTTGAAATTTCGGGGAAGAAAGCTTTGCACATACATTGATTTCTGAGTTTACAAAAGAAGTTACTGATGACCTGAAGTAACCTTTGCCAAGACCTCTTGTCATTCACTTAAACCTTTTTGTTTCTGAAGGTTTATGTGCAAGGAATAGTGAGTCAGCCCTATCTCTTCCTCACACTGAGTGACTGAGGTCACTTCACTGATCGAGGAAAGACAGGATGAGATGATGACAGAGTTCAACATTAAACGTTGTCAGATACAAGAATAGCAAACAGAAGAAGCCAAGGGGATATCTGTCTTGTTCTTCTTAAGGCAAAGGACACTCTTTCCCTCCAAGACAGGAGGAGAAGACAAGAAACATCCTGAGGTTCCTGATGGGTGAGACGAAAACAAGGGCTCTGAGTGGCAGGGCGGGGCATGGTTGAAAAGAAGCACAGGTCAAAAGCTCTGCAGAGCGTCCATTTATGTCATAGCCCCCAGGGTCCGCCTGGGCCTGGGAGGCAGCTCATTGCAGACTCCACCCACAGGCCAAACTTCTCACAGTGGGGCCGAAGCATCAGGCACCAGGGGGGCTAGGGAGTCAGAGAAGCAACAGGAAAATGTGGTGCATTTTAGATCCACTAGTGGAGCCTATTAGATCCACTAGAAGATTTGAGGAAATTCTTTTTGATATTAGAAGTAAAGTGTAAAGTTCTCATGAATTTCAAAGGACAAAGCAGAAACTTCAAATAAAATGTGACGTTTAGTGAATTGGGTTGTGCCCGCAGGCCCTTTGCCATGGGGTTACCGCTGGTGTGAAGTCTCTCTCTTTTCTAGATTTTAAGTCCATAGGAATGGAAGGGTTAATGAATAAGAGGCCACAGCAAATTCTTTGGCCTTTAGGAATATTGGCCAATTGAAGGGACTGTCTTGATTTCTGTCATAATTGTCCTGCCTGGAGCAGAGATCCAGAATAATCCTGGCTGCCTTGGAGACAATGAATCTGTAGCTGTTACAAGTGGTTCTAGGAGATGGTGTGCAGCTGCACAGTGAGGGACTTGGAAGAGCCTCCCTGCTATGGAGCAGGCCCTGTGAGGTGCTAACACCCTTTCCCTAACTGTGATTTTCTGTTGCTATCGGTATGGCCTTTCGGCAGGTAGAAGACTACAGATCTCTCTTCCTTGGAAGTTAGGAGTGAACCAATGTCCTTTAAATCCAGACAATTCAAAAGGACTAGTAGGGCTTCCCTGGTGGCGCAGTGGTTGAGAGTCTGCCTGCCAATGCAGGGGACACAGGTTCGAGCCCTGGTCTGGGAAGATCCCACATGCCGCGGAGCAACTGGGCCCGTGAGCCACAATTGCTGAGCCTGCGCGTCTGGAGCCTGTGCTCCGCAACAGGAGAGGCCACGATAGTGAGAGGCCCGTGCATCGCGATGAAGAGTGGCCCCCGCTTGCCACAAGTAGAGAAAGCCCTTGCACAGAAACGAAGACCCAACACAGCCAAAAATAAATAATAATTAAAAAAAAAAAAAAAAAAAGACTAGTAGCATGAAAGCCAAAGAACATCGAACTCCTATGATTTACAGCGTTAAGGGAATTATACAGGTTAGACACGATCCACTGCCAATGCTGGTCATTTGCAGAGAACAAGTCCAGCCTGTACCTTGCTGCAGAGCAACAAGAATCAGGGGTGACATCAACCTGGGGGTCTGGGGAGACTCTCACAGACAAAATCATTTGACACATACAGTGTCAGAATCAATAGGTACGAACAGTACAGTCAAATATTCTACCTTCAAGCTCTGCACACAGAACAATGCCAACTGCCACAGATGCAGCTGAAGTTTACAACTGTTTGCTATAAAATTATACGTGAGAAGGCTCAGGGCGTGTGTGTGTTTAAATGTCACATCGACAATACATCATCATAGACACTTTTTTTCCTACCTAAGAGAAACACAGAGTTGCTTGAGGTTGCTTCGCTGGAGTCATTACAATGACCTTTAAAAGTTACTTATATGTAATTGGTCCTCGAGGGGAAGAAACATTTGTGATTTACGTGGTGTTTTGTTCTTCAAATGCCACGTAATAAACCCGCAGAATGAATGCTGCTGAGTTATCTACCTGAAGAAGAGCTCAGCTGGGTCCTATTAGAATCAGACACAAGAATGTAAGAGGGGACCATTGGAACACACTGGCCTTCCATCTGCTAGATCAGTGGTTCTCAAAGCGAAATCCTCCCACCCGCAGTGGCAGCATCACCTGGAAACTTGTTAGGACCTTCAGAATCCAGACTTACTGAATTAGAGACTCTAGGGGCAGGACTTGGCATTCTTTAACAAGCCTTTCGAATGATTCTAATACATGCTAGTGTCTGAGAAGCACTGGGAACCACTGAGTTAGATTCCAAAGTAGTATTTTCTTCACCAAGCAGCTCTTCCCTCAAGAAGCCAGCATCAGAGAGCACCGTCTCTGTAGTACAGGCAGACAGCTTGCATGGAAACTGGACCTCCTTTCTCTCTGGTTGATTTTTCCAATAAGGATTTGGAAAGTAAACTGGCTGGTGAGTAGGATGTTTTGGTCAATCTAATATTCTGATTAATAGACCACTGCCACACATAACCAAAGATTTTATCTAGTTTTATCTAGCACATAACAGTATTAAACCTTTTCCAGTTTTTGGATGAGTCAGAAAATGCTCCAGGACATTACAAGAGAGAAGAGTTCCTAATATGAGTAACTCTGCTGGCAAAACACCAACTGTTAATTAATACAGACGCCCAATTGACTGAAGCCTTGATAAATCAGTTCATATTGTATTTCTCAACCAAAGACTCACATCATTTGTCACGTCACATTATCTGTCACATTCCTTTCCCTCCTTGGTCCCTCAGGCCACCTATTTTGTATAATGAATGAAGTCTACCTTCTCAGAGTCCGTCAAGCCATCAGTCATTCTCTGGCTCCAGGCAAACCTGGTTATCCCAGAATAAGTATTTGTGTACACTCTACTTTTCAACAGCCATACACATGGTCAGCATTCAGTCTTTGTTGATTCATTTTTTTTTTTTAAGATTTGATTTTATTTATTTTTGGCTGCGTTGGGTCTTCATTGCTGTGCACGGTCTTTCTCTAGTTGCGGCGAGTGGGGGCTGCTCTTCCTTGCGGTGTGCGGGCTTCTCATTGCGGTGGCTTCTCTTGCTGCGGAGCACAGGCTCTAGGTGGGTGGGCTTCAGTACTGTGGCATGTGGGCTCCGTAGCTGTGGCTCGCGGGCTCTAGAGCGCAGGCTCAGTAGTTGTGGCGCACGGGCTTACCTCTGGGAGCTCAAGAGCAGAGTAGGTCTCTCTCTTTCCCAAGGTGCAAGCTCTACACGTTGGTGATACACAGAGACACACTTTTTCTTGAATCACAGTTGGAGCAGAATAAACGTGTAAGTATCCAGCGCTGTCATGCCTGGACCCATGTCCCTCTGGAGTTGGAGAGCAACATTTTAGCTTGCTTTTGCCTACAGATGTCACAGCCCTTCCTCAACTTTGCCAAAGCCTGCTCAGTTGTTCAGCTCCTACTTTAGCTGCAAGATGTGACTCATTCGGAATCATGAGACGGCAGAGAAAAACAAGGTTGTTACTATATTTTTCCTAGTCCATGAGAGGGGAGGAAGGGTGAGATGAGGCTGAGAGGGCTGGGGAATTAACTGAGAGACTCCATGTGAGACTTTGGGATGTGGAGGCATCTTGGCAATGCTTCTCTCTCGACGAGCTCTGAGGACACTAGTCTCCACTGTACTCTAGCTCAGGGAGAGAACTTTAAACAGTCTTGTCTAAATTGTCCTGGTCATTCTTTCTGGGGGTCACATGCTTCTTTTATCTGAAGTAATGAAAGCAAGCGAGAATAAAGCCACCAGGGCTTATTAGTACTCTGGATTCTTAGACGGAAAGAAGAGTGGTGACAGAGAAAAGTGTGACAGGAACCTTTCCTCTCCTAGAACCCTTAGGACCCATGATAGCTTGAAAAGGGGGCTGGAACCAAATGGCATTGATGCACAGTCTCGTCATCTGTTGGTACTGTGCATCGATATTTTAAGAAAATATTGGTTCTGAATAGGATAGGTTCTGGTTAGAAATGGTTTACTATGATTTTTTTTGATCTGTTTTTCTTAATATTGATCAGACCCATGATGTGGTAATTTTTGCTTCATGTCGCATCAAATCATTGTAGTTCTTTCCAGCTGGAGTCCAAGCTTCATTCAAGGTTCCTACTGGAAGCTCCTCTGTTCTAATCCATTGCCCTTCAGCAGGATCACAATTCATCCATTCATGGGGACTCTCTCTTCTACCCTCCAGAAGCAGTTTACCACCTGCCTTGGATTCCACTTCTAGGTTATCCTAGAAGAGGGGGTGGGAAAACTTTTCCTATAAAGGGGTCAGACAGTAAATATGTTAGCCATTGCAGGCCCGACAGTCTTTGCTGCCACTACTCATCTGTGTCACTGCAGTTGAAGGGGAGCAGAATGGGCCACCCCCAAATATGCCCCTTTGGCAGAGGGATTACTTTGAGCTGATTATTTTTAAGAAACTGCAGACCCAGGAGAGTGTCTGAAAACAGAGTTACTCTTTTGTAAGGAAAATCTGCATTTATAAAGAAAGTTTACCTTAGATACAAGTGCCTGTACCAGAAGAGAGCTCTTGCCTGAGATTACTTTTTCTTCTGAAAGACTCACGTGCATGGCAGGGCAAACTGTTTACCAAATCCTTCCTCTTCTCACTTTCCCATGAATTGCTACCCCCTTTGAAGCCCCAGACTCCTAACCCTTTCCTTAGATCAGGATGGTGTATAAACCTCAATTGTTGGGCTGGCTTTTGAGTCTCATATCTTTGTGGGGCTCCCTTATGTACACATATGTACATAAGTAAAAGTTTGTTTTTCTCCTGTCATTCTGTCTTTTTTAGTAGGGGGGTTCTCAGCCAAGAACGATGAAGGGTAGAGGGAAAATTATTTTTCCTCCCCTACACAGTGCTAAAGCAGCTGCAGACAACATGTAAATGAGTGGGTGTGACCATGTTCTAATAAAACACCATTTACAAAAATCAGCAGCGGGCCAGATTAGGCCTGTGGCCAGAGTTTGCCAACCACTGTTCTAGAACTCAGTGCCTCAACACTCCTGTCAAATTCTCTTTCTTGTAGAATTTCAGTTCCTTCTTGTGTTTTTCTCTGTTTTATTTTCCCCGAAGATGGAGAACACGTGGTCATCATCCTTGGAAACACGGCCTGTCTGTGGACTTGAAGAGTGTAACGAGGTTATCAGTGCAGCTGTGCCCCTGCCACTGACACTCTGGAGAGGAACTGTAAAGGGCAGTCACATCCCCAGGTGCAGAAAGAGAACGGAGACCAGGGAAGACAGGAGAACCTGAATTTTTAGGATGCAAGGGATTTAGAAATCAACTACACTGTCTCCTCATTTTACACAAGATGAAACCAAAGTCTAGCGATAACAACAAAGTACTTGCCTGTGCCCACTTTTCCAGCAAGATGGAGACATGCCACATGGTCCCAGCTCTGACCTCCCGGCCCCTCTCAGACCACATGAACCAGCAACAGTGCCGCAGGCTGCCATCCCTGCCTGGGTGGCCTTCCCTCCCGCTGCTTTCTTCAAGCACATCAGTGATGACCTCTGTGCGATGATACTTACTAGACCTCTCCCTGGGGGTTTTGGTGTTGAAGACTGAGAGTGGGTTGTAGCGGTCAAGGGTGGGCTCCAGGAATGCCACTGGTATGGCAGCTGCCAGTGAGGCCAGGCATTCTCCAAGGGCAGGACGTTGCCTGGAAACAAAGAAGTCCATTTAGAAGTGGTGACACCCTCATGCTGGCCCCATGCATTGGTGGGCCACTTCCCCACAGATGGCTCCCCTGGACATCCTGGGCCCCAGGCTCAGCAAGGTTGTATGCTCTTCCCCCTCCCTCACGTTTCTCTGGACACTAACCGATGGTTTACAATGGTCTCACTCCCTGGTACCTAGTTCTTAAGCAACTAAGGTGATATATAATACACTATGTAGCTTTGTTCTTCTCTCCCAGCATCTCTGAGAGCAAGTTTTGCTGGCATCCAGATTGAATTGGATCTTCCTGGTTCTCAAAATGTTTTGAAATCTTCTGTGTAATTTCTCTGTGTCTGTTCCCTTTGAATGGAGCTTGTGTCCACCAGTGGGAACAGTAGATAATGGGCCAAAAGCACCAATAAGACACAAAACTAAAAACCTACTTTGCGAGAGAAACAACAGGTCCTAAAACCTATTGCTTGATTTAGACAAAAGAGCTCTAACACCTATTACTTCTCTTTTTGTCCCACAAACATTTGTGTGCCTACCATGTATTAAGCTCTGGGTTTTAAGTCCTTCTGTGAAACAAGCAATCAGTCAAAAACAAAATGCTTGGGATTCCTAGTTCAGATTTGTATTGGATTGGCCAAAAACCCGAACGAACTTTTTGGCCAACCCAAGCGTTCTCCGGCTGAGAGGGGTTGTGCTGCTTTCAGGATAACCAAGGCTGCAAGAATAAGTGATGGGAACCAGCCACCAGCTGGTCAAAGCAGAGCTAGTACTGAAATAGTGCTTCCCCCTCGCAGACCTGGGCTTAGCCTTGGAGTTGTACTTTCTAACCCCGCAGGTCCTGTCTGCTAGTGAGATGACACAGTGGCAGTGCTGGCTAGAAGGGCCCCATATGGGGGCTGACATCTGTTTCTTTCTGATGAATGGGAGACCAGAGCCACCTGGTTTCCACCCATCAATATCTTTTCTCTGCCACTCACTGGCATTCAATCACAGACAGACTACATGCCCGCCTTGCGAGTTACACAAGTGATGTCAGTTCCCAAACAAGGGGAAAAATTTCTTCAAATAAACCAATACTGTGAGTCCTTTGTTAGACTGTGATACAAAGACAGCTAGTGGAAAATGCAGACAGTAGGTCGATAATGAAGAGTTGGAAGGGCTTACAGGGTTCAAGCTTACAGGGTTGTTTGCCTTCCTCTGTGACTGATCAACTCAAACTGAGCGTGGATACTGTGTATATGATGATACTGTGTATATTCTGCCCTCTAGCAGAAGCCTCGGGAGCGGAGGGTGTCAGGCTGCATCCTGGGGGATGTTACAGAGCCGTCATGGAGAAAACCACCAGCTAGAGAGGGCACACTTGGAGCCAAGAGCAAACAACCTACTACTGCAATTCTGTGCAAACAGGAAGGCATTCAGTTCTCAGGGTTCCCTTCAGCTCCCACCAAAACCCAAACCCAAGACCGCGTTAACTGCCCTTCACTATGACAACAGCCAACAATTCCAGCAGCACCAAGAAGCCAGAGTGTCAAAGCTGCAGGGTCTCTGGGTGGGATAACAAGCATTTACTATGGGGCAAGGCAGGGGGATGGCTAGGGGAGTCACTGTTTACTGAGGGGTGAGCGAGGTAGTCTTAACCTTGGCCTTTGGCTTCCAGGTGGTGAAATGAATGCAGGAAGGAAACATAGAACCCTGATGCAGTATGACAAAATAACACGTCTTTATGGTCTAATTATAAGGATTAACATCAACCTGCAACACCATTATAGCACAGAGGAAGGTACACATTTGAGCTGGATTAAAAATGTGATCTTAACTGGTCCTGAAAAACTGACTTGACAGGACTATCTGGGGTAGGGGTAGAATCAGAATCTGCAGGGGGCTAGCCCGGGGGTACACAGAACTGTTCTGCTTGAGATGCCAGAGGAATCTGCTGGACCAGAGAGAGGAAGGAGGGAGAGGGTGGGTGAGTGAGTCGGTAGAAAGCTGTGTATCCCTTGGAATTCCCACACAACCTTAGCCAAGTTAGCAAACTTATGAAAAATGAAATCTTTTCATTACTTTCAAAGACAGTTAATATACATGGTTTTATTCCTTATCTGGTATCTTCTTCTTGGGCTCAGCTTTTAGGGGACCAGCTGACAGCTTATTTGGCCATGAAGTATTTGAGCAGATAACTTTCAAATTAGCCTCTAGCAAGCAAGAATGCCCTCAACCGGACAAGCCGTTCTCAGCTAACAGCACAGCCTTGTCCTTCCGTGGAAGGTCTGACTGTTAATTCGCCCCATCCAGGTCTGCTCTGGAGACAGAGCAGCAGCCCCCCTGGGCCCTGTGTGTACTGCCCTGCTCCATCTGGAGGCGGCATCAGTGGTGGAGGGAGGGGGCAGGGGAGGCAGTGGGGCTGCGCAGGCTTCCTCTCCTGGAAGCTTTGCAAAGCTGCTTCACCTCTGAGCTGGCCCCGGCCAGGCCCGTTCTCCCACCTCCCCTTCTCTCCACCTCTTCTTCCCCCACCCCCTCCCTTCTTTGCTCCGCTCACGGTGGTGGTGGACAGGCATGAGAAGAGGCCAACGCCCTCAGGGACAACTGAGCAGAGTGAGGGCCTGTACGCATCAAACATGAGGACACACAGGGGCTGATTTTCAGTCAACAGTCTTGCCATTTTAACCAACCCCATTTCCTCTCATTAGTCTTGCCTTTTGAGGAGGAAGAGGAAATAAAGAGGTAAATTACGAACGGAAAGAAATACCATAGAGAGAGCTTTGAGTAAGAAAAAAATCTGGGTGAAAATCAGGGAGGACCAGGGGTAATATGAAATCTGAGAGCAAATTTTAGTTGGCCCAGGGAGGGGAACCTTGGAAACAGCTGGTCCTGGGTTGTCTTGGTACTAAACCCATTGTTCCTTCCTTTCTCTTTCTCTCACCAAAATTAAAAGTTGTCATCTCCTGCAAGTGGACTTATAGGAAGTTCATCTGATAAAAGGCAATCCTTGGAGCAAAAGACAGTTCTCTAGTGCTCTTCTGATTCCCTGACTCAAGGGAGAGGATCAAGCATAATATTAGTTACTGACAAACTGAGTCTCTACAAGCCCACCACACTGGCATTTTCTAGTCTGGAGCACACAATGATGCTAATTAGTTGTGAGGGAGAAACAACAGTTCTCCTGGCCTCGCTGTTAGAAGTTCTGTAAAAGTAAAGCCCAGAAGTCTGCCAATTAATGTTCCTGGCTGTGAAATACCAGAGTGAATGACCTTGGTCTCCAGGTCCAAGGGGGACTAAGCCTGGCAAAGGCCTGTTGTTAAAATGCTTCTCTGATCATTAGTGCCCCCCACCCCAGGGGGCAGTGTGGGTGTAGACCAAGCAGAGCAAGGGCTACAGAAACAGTTCCATGGCAACTAAAGGATCTACTGGAAGAGTTTATCAGTGGATAGAGAAACTCACTCTCCCCCTACACACCCACCCCCTGCCTTAGTTCTTATTGCCTAGAACAGTATTTTTCATGTAACAGTACTTGGTCAATGCTGACAGACTGAAAACGGTTCAATTTATTTTTTTTAGTTGAAGTATAGTTGATTTACAATGTATCAGGTGTGAAGCAAAGTGATTTGGTGTGTGTGTGTGTGTGTATATTCTTTTTCAGATTTTTTTCCACTATAGGTTATTACAAGTTATTGAATATAGTTCCCTGTGCTCTACAGTAGGTCCTTGTTGTTTATCTATGTTATATACAGTAGTGTGTATCTGTTAAGCCCAAATTCCTAATTTATCCCTCCCTTCCTGCTTTTCACTTTGGTTCAATTTGTATTTCAGTTCTTGTTACCTCCTAAGTTGATCTCTCAGTTTTATTTCCATGGACTCGGACCTTGCTTCTCAACTGCCTATCATCCGGGACACAGGCAGAGACAAAGTCATCATGGTAATAATAATTATGCCTGCACATATCTGGTGCTTTGCAATTTTGAAAGTTCCTTCATGTAAATTCCACAGGATGCTAAGGAGAGGAGGCAACACGTAGCACAGGGGCGGAAAGTGGAGGCACAGCAAGGTTCTAGAGAGAAATACTAGTCATCTCAGTGGTTTAGGGAAAGCAATGTTTGATCAGAACAAAACTGGTCAAAGGCGGCAAAGCAGGAGGGAAGATATAAACATTTCTAAAGTGTGAAGGCAAAAACGAAGTTTTAATTTGAAATAAAATGGAGAGTCAATGCTTAATGCAGTTAATTACAAAACTTAGTTTTCTTGATGCACCCCCCATCAAATGCTCTACCAATTAATCAAAGTATATCCAGATTAAAGAATGTTAAGTATTCTCCATGTTTAAATACACTAAAGCCTTTACCCTACCCTGAAATTTTGTATCTGAAAACTTAACTTGTCAGTGGCCATCTCAGTATTGCCTCAATTAGAAAATATCCCCAAAAGAGGTCTCTACTCTGTTTCAATGACTTTTTCCTTCTCACACTCAACCCTATCACTGAGGTGTCTGGATCTTTTCTATCCACAATGTACTCAAGCTATATTGAGTGGTTCCTTTGCAACCCTACAGACATTCATTAGCCAAAGAAACTTCAGTAAAAGGTGGTAGAGAAATGGTGGGTTTCGTTATATTGGGTTGGTCAAAAAGTTCATTTGGGTTTTTCCGTAACATCTTACAGAAAAACCGGAACGAACTTTTTGGCCAAGCCAGTACTTTCCTCCCTAAAACCCACAAGAGCTGGGGGAAAATTTGGGAAGAAATTTAGATCTATGCTAAAATTAGAAAATGTGTGATAATTTCACACTGCAAAGTATGGACCAAATCAAGTGAAGATGCTGAAACTGAAACATTCTTTCAAGACCTAGAGCACAGTGTAGAGATCATTGGAAGTAAATATGGGGATTTTGAGGAGCCCAGGAAATGAGTTTTGCTTGAAACAATGAGGATTAAGGGTGTGATCAGGCCCTGGGAGACCTGTTGGACGTGTGTGGGACCCAGGTTCCATCCTGCAGACTGGCAGGCAGGACCAGAGTAGGAAGGAGTGTGCATGCCATCTGCCATAACTATGGCCTGGACGCCTGGCCTGGAGAACCAGTGCAGGTGAGGTAGAGTGAAAGAGTGAGAAGTAACCTGTTTTGTAGCTGCTGCCTCAACTCCTCTAAAGCAGAGAAGAAACATACATTAAATCACTAAGCAAAAGGCCTATTCTATAGGATGCACCAAGAATTTCACCAACCTCTTATCTGCACCAGCTGTTTACTTTGGTTGAGGAAGGACACCAAAGGATAAGGGTGGATGACTCCTAGGGCTAAAGGCACTGCTGATACAGTGAGAAAGAGTTAGTTCTCAGTCAGCTTCTAGGTTCTGAAGCTGCCTGATATTTCAGCGAGGTCCACTCTCCTCCACTGAACACACATACACGCACACGTATACATGCATCGTACATGCACACGTACTCCTTTCCCTTCTTGAGAACTAGAAATCTACCTAATGACCACGAAATAGATGAGAAACGGAGTTCAGAGGAAGAATTATCCAGGAAGAAACCAGAAAACTTCTCTCTACCCTCACAGAATATAAGAAGAAGTATTAACACGGAGATAGTTTCAGAAAAGAACAATTAGCTAAAAGTTACTGAAGAGAAAATGAGAGATGTGGGAGGTTAAGGAAAAAGCCAATAAATACACGTAATTTCGCTCTTTGAACAACAGCTAAGACAAAAAACCCGACAACAATATAATAAAATGAAAGACTCGTTAAATAAACGAGGACCTAAAGACGGAGGGGGCATATTAAGTTCTGAGAAGAAGTGCAGGGGCTGATACAGAAAGGACAACCCTGGGACACGGTAGTAGTGAACTGAATGAGCTTCAGGACCAAAGAAACAACCCAGTGAGCAGCAGCTTCTCCCCTCCCACGGCAAAGTCGCGTGTATGGGGAACAAATCACCGGATCCAAGAACACACACTGTCAGAGCACAAAGAAGCAAAGGCTATACACTTCCGAGGAAGGAGAATTATGACCCAAGGATTTTATACCACGGAAATTGTTCACATATAAAGTCAAAGGATGATAGTCCAAAATATGCAAAGACTCAAGAGTAGGGCTCTTACAGAAGTAACTACATATGATGAATCTGGCCAACCAAGAGATAAATCAAAATAAGAGTTTTGGAATGGGAAAGTCACAGTTCAGAAGGATTGGCTACACACTGAATCATTTAAATACAAACCAAGGTAAACAACTCAAGGAACATTAGTTCTAGAATATTCCAAAATAACATGTATGTGTTATAAGGAATTACATAGCAAAAAAGGAAAGGTAGAAAGGATAGGAAGTAGCTAGAAATGTAAATGTACTAAACTTGCTCATCTTTTTTAAAGTAGAGAATTAATGATGATTTTATCTAAATGATAAATTAAAAATATGAGTTGTATGATAAAGAAATTCAGTTTTTAGCTTCATCCAACAAGACAAAGTTGCAAAGCAATATTATGATCCAACATGTGTAAAAACGTACACATGTAGAAAACACCTGGAATGGTATACACCAAACTGTTACTAGGTGGGGTGGTCTGGGGTGACGAAAACAGCAGACTTTTAACTTTACATATGTCTGTACTGTTTGATTTTTTTTGAATAAGTATGTCTTACTTTCACAATACAAGAGAAAATAAACAAATAAAAGTCATTAATGGCGGCAGCATCACAACTCGAGGATTTTAAATCTTTATTTCCTTAGTTGCTTCATTAACTAATGGAGAGACAATAGGGGCATATTTGATCTAGGGGCTTCTTCAAGCCTGGCTTTCTACCTGTGTGGAGTATAAAACACAGGCACCAATATTCACAGTGTTGTGAGTATATGAATAAAATATAAAAAGTCATATGGTCTGGTCTGACATTTCAGAGTTGACCTTTCTTTGAATTTTTTTCTTTTTTAAAAAGAGAATAATGCATAAGCTTTTCAAAAAATTGTATAAAGAAACACATACACATATAGATGTATGTATATACGCATATAGAAACTGACAGAATAAGAAAAGATATTGAGAAAATATTCACAAATGCTTAATGAAAGTAAAGATACCTTCCCTAAGTGAAATTCTGTATTAAACAGAAAAAATTTTATGAATTTTCTTGTTGATTTGGTATAAAATATGGTTATGACTTCTGTCTGCCCAGTTCCTATTAAAGGATAGAACTATTTATCTATATTTCATGTAAAACAATAAGGAAAGCTACATAACTCTAAGGAATTAAAATCATAATCAAAATAAATTAGTCATTAGTTCTCCAGTCGATTTCTTGAACTCTAGAAGCTATTTAAAAGCAGTAATTATGAAGACATAGACATTTCTTCAACATTATTGGATTATTAGCCCATGATTTCAAGTCATCAGTTCTTGAGTTCTTGAAGGAGCCCAAGTCTTGTCTTTGCTTTATTGAGAAATTGCAATTAGAATTTATGTAAGTTTCAATGTGAAATAGGGATTTACCGTTGGTTTGTTTGTAAATCATAAACTGAGGAGGCCCATGGAGCATGGATACCAAGGGGATGTTTACATTAAATAATTTTTTTTTTTTTTTTTTAAATTTTATAGCTACTTTTATTTTTATTTATTTATTTATTTTTGGCTGTGCTGGGTCTTCGGTTCGTGCGAGGGCTTTCTCTAGTTGCGGCAAGTGGGGGCCACTCTTCATCGCGGTGCGGGGACCGCTCTTCATCGCGGTGCGCGGGCCTTTCACTGTCGCGGCCCCTCCCGTTGCGCAGCACAGGCTCCAGACGCGCAGGCTCAGTAATTGTGGCTCACGGGCCCAGCTGCTCCGCGGCATGTGGGATCTTCCCAGACCAGGGCTCGAACCCGTGTCCCCTGCATTGGCAGGCAGATTCTCAACCACTGCGCCACCAGGGAAGCCCTACATTAAATAATTTTAAGCACAGATCAAATTCCTTCAGTATTGTTGACTGAAAAGGCAGAAAAGGGAAAAAAAGTCTTCCAAGGATAAGACTAAGTCTAGGGTTTGGCTAACACTGTGTTTATCTTCCTGATCTTCCCCGTGGATTTAAACAGAACCACACAACACACGGCATTTGATGGTGAAAAGCAGGCAGTCACCGAAGGCCTCCATCGCTCCAGGCAGAGTAGTGAGTAGAGCAGGAACCTAAGCACCTCAGCAAATCAGCCTGTTCAGACTCAAGACCACTGAATAGCATTTCTGCTTCCAAAGCGTGGACTTGTCTAAAACTATAGCTAATGTGACAGCCAAGAATGGTAAAGGTCCCGGGCTGTATCACACAGAAACTCATTAAACACTAAAGCAACTGCCTCACATCCCTTGAGCTTCTCAGCAAGCTTTAACCACAGGAACTCTTGAGGCTATTTGGAAACTGTGATTGTGAAAAAAGAGACATTTCTTCGACATTCTTTTGGCCACCAGCACATGATTTAGCTTGGCTATATATTGCTCTTCCAGCCACATACATTCTCCAGCGATTGCCAGGGAAGTCATACATCTCAGAAGCCTCATTAACACATTTTATACTGCCGTAAACATTTCATACCCTAGGCTCCAAATCGCCAAGCCATTTCAGTGAGCATTTTGCTTTTGCTGGATTGAAAAGATGCTATTGTTGTTAAATGTTTAAACACTTACGAAACACATTCAGCCTGAATGTGTTAGCCTCTTTTGTTCGCTAATTACCTTTCAACATAGATGTTCTTTCCTGTCCCAAGGGAGTAGAGGCTGCACAGTATATGGTAGCATGAAATCTGCACGTCACCCACTGAAAAGACCAAACAAGAGCTGTCATTCCTGTTCATCAATCCCAGTGGCCCACCTCCTGCACACAGAAAGGGTCTGCAAACAGAAAACACGTGTTGGCATCACCTAAGAGCCAAAGAGCTCTCTTCCTCTCTTTTTAACAAATATAGCCCCTCTCTACTCAAATGCCAGATACTGAACTGGGAGAGGAAACACCAACAGAAAAACACCCTCCATTGAGCTATCCCAATTCCTTTGCAGGACTCCTGATACAGATCACATTGCTTCTCAGGGAAAGGAATCATTTGACCAATGAGTCCTTCCATATGGGTATTTTTTTTTCCCTCCAATAGAGGGAGACACTGTAATCAAATTTTATCCAGAGCACTGTTTCCTTCTTTTGAAAGGAAGAATGCAAGAAATCAAAGAAGTTTGAATGAGCTTTTTGTTCCTTTCTTAGGGAGATATGTACAATGTCCCTACCTCTGCAGAGACAGAGCAAAATTCCTCATGTCCACCTGTTCCAAGTTCTCTGATGGATGTTTTTCAAAAGGTAATTCAATTGTATCATGATTTTGCCATGTTTCCCAAGGGAAGGGCATGTGTCGCTTAGGAACTTAATGGGCAGGCTATGTGCCTCTATTAATGTATGGAACTCACAATAAGGCTGGAACCAATTTAACATAAAGAGAACTAATTTAATTTTTTATTTTTCAACAAGGAAGTGCATTGTGTCCATGACACAGAATAGTGAGTTTGAATGTTCCCCTACCTCTCCCCCTAACCCCATGGAAATAAGTGATTTTCATTGTTGAAGGCTATGGAAGACACAGCCTGGGCTACTGACAACTGGTTAAACTAATTAAATCATGTGCCACCATTTAAAGTGTGAAACTGAAGCTTGGTGGCAGTAAAAGAGGGCTGAACATGGTACTAAATGCAAACTAAAAGAAAAGCAACCAACTACAGTCTTCTTCTGGAGGCTTAGACAATGAAATGTTAGCAGCTTCTCTTTGCTCCTGGTATCCAATGAATAAATTAAAGCGTCTTTACAGGAAAATTGGTGTCTGGGAGCAACCTATATCTCTTGCTGGATTTCTCAGATAACCTTTTCAAATTAAGTGAGAACACAATGGCTGAGAGCTAAACCAGTGGGTGGAAAATTCTGGTCCTGAAAAACAGTGGGAAAAGATGAAATATTATATACTCAAATTTGGGGATTTCTTCCCCTCCAAGAGTCTGTTACTTCATTTTTAAATCTAAGAAGGAAAAAGTGTGGAAGAGTTATCTCTACTCTGTCCTCAAGGTCAGCCTAAGGGAATGAGCCACACACTTGCTATTGATCTGTGGCCAGATGCACATGAATCCATGACAGACAGCAGGCTGACTCACAGAGTAAATCCACCCCGAACTGATGATGAGACACATGCTCAAAGATGGACGTCAGGATGGGGAGCAGAGCCACCGTGGTGTAGTTAATATTCTGAGAGACGCCTTTAATCTGCGTTCTGGAATGGGTAAACTTGCCGAGCTTCAGGTTTTCTGAAGTCTTCTCTAAGTCTTCGGCTGCATTTTCAAAGAATGCTCGTAACCCGGCCTTCACCAGCTCTGAGCCTGACTTCATGACTGTCCTGTAAGCAAACAATGTTCAAAACCAGAAGCATAATCTGAACTTTTTGCCAACCCCCTTCTTGAGACTGGTGACTTGCAGTGCAACCTGGGCAGACATTTGACACCCCACTCACCTGGAAGACACCGAGTCAGGAGAAATGGAGAGAGTGGTTATTAGCATCCAAAAAGAAACTGGGATCCACAAGCCCAAAGGTCGGGCGGCGGGGGGTGGGGGGGGGGCGGGGGTTGGGGGGGGGGTTGGGGTGAGGTGGGGGTGGGGTGGGGGTGGGGGGGGTGGGGTGGGGGTGGGGTGGGGGTGGGGTGGGGGTGGGGGGTGGGGTGGGGGTGGCGGGGGGGCAGCAACTGGAAGGCATGCTTGATTTGAGGGAATGACTGCTCAACTCAGGAAATGGCAGGACGACTTAGAAAGAAACTGATGTTGGTCACCTGCTATCTATATAATATTGCAGCTGGCTACATTCTTCTGGAAATATCTAATTTAAAGGAGGGAGAGGGGAGCTTTTCTTGCAGCTCCACATGCGCTCAGCAACTTTCATAAGGACTAGTTAGAAATATTAGCTCTCCTGTGATGTATGACCTCTTAGAGAGAGAGAACAGAGAATTAAATCAACTGAAGCTTAGATTTCTACCAGTTTTCAGGGATGTCCTAGCTTGGAGAAGGGGAGTGGAGAAGAGCCAGCCCCTTTTAAAACAGATAGCTTAATCAGACCACTGAAAAAAACATGTGGGAATGGAGATTAGCTATGGGTACCTGGGGCTTTCCCTTAAAACTATTTTATAAAACTTAGAACTGGAACAAAGCCTACAAGTCATCTATTATTTTCCATGTTTCTACATCTTTTTCACAAGATTATGACAGGCTTGCTATAAGGACAGATGCTTTTTATCTACAGCATTTTCATGATAATCATCCAGCCAATCAGAAAAATAAAAACAAGGAAATAAAGTCAGTGAGGCTTGCTGTAAGTATTTATGAACCATCCTCCTCAGGTTTTCTCAGGAATGACTATTAAAAAAAAAAAATGCAGGTCGGTACGTTTAAGAAAGAGGACTCTCTCTTAAGGCATTTTGCACGCTTTTGGGAATAAAGATTCCTCGTCCCAATTGCATTCCTGGGATGCTTTGGTCTGGGCCTGAAAATGTTGTGCTGTCTTAACATCTCCACAACATGTTTGTTTCTCTCTGACACTTGAAAATCCCCTTTAACTACCCTTAACTTTTTTTTAAAAAAACATTCTTAGTTTGTAGAGGATTTTCATCATCTGGCCACTCTTTTAGGTTGGTGCCTCTCTTCTGCGTTGGGTTTTGGGATGTGTGTTCTCCTCTCAACTTTGACAAGGGCCCTGCTTAATGAGTGTGCTAAAGAAAACTCCCTGTCAGTTATTTGCACTGCTTCTCTTTTTTATCTCATCAAATAATTTATGTTTATACTACCAGAATATACACACACACACACATACACATATATGTATGTATGTGAAAGAAAAGGAAGACTTCCTTTCTTGTTCAGCCATCTTTCCTATCAGACCCTCAGGTCATGGGCTCGAATCTATCTTTTGTCTTTGATCTTCTGGTAATCACATCCCTTCCTTGGCCATTTTGAATTCAGAGTGCTATGGGTCCCCTCTCCCAGGATTCTTATGGCATTGCCACCCATCAGGCAGCTCTTCCTTTTTCTTTTTTTGTGGAGAATTAGATACGAAGTGGTACTTTGCCACGTTACATATTTTATCTTCTGAAAGACGAACTTCTCAGTAAGAGAAGACAAGAATTGATCAAATGCTCAGCTTTCGGTATCTACCATGACAGTGGCTCTCCATCATGTGAGCTGAGAAACAGAGTGTGCTAATGTCATGGTGGGATCCATCTTTCCCCCATCTTCCCTTTTCTCCCCAGCTCCTGCATAACGGTGACACATCTCCTCTTCAGTACAATAAGAAGCAAGGAGAGAGGGTCACAGAGGGAGTCCTGAGAAACTACTGGAGAATTCTGGGCACACTTACCTTGTGTCAAGTGTCTGAGCTAAGATGTGAAGACAGCTCACCATTGTAGTAGCATCGTTCCCTAAAATCAGAAATATCCCCTGTGACTCCCCAAAGCATTCAGCCTGGCATTTAAACACAATCTTCTCAATACGCATAAACAGCCCAGCTTTATTAACCACCAACACACAAAGCGCCAGGCCTCCGTTCGGGGCCAAAGCATTTCTCTCTGGCCTGACACATCGCTTTATGATGGAAGTTAGAGGCAGGGCTTAAAGCATTCATTAAAGATTCATTCATAAATCTGAGCTGTTCAAGGGGGAGAGAGGGGTTTATCATACTTCAGACCAACTTTCTATGGCAAATTTAGGTGACACCTTAGTCCTCAGGCTCAGCTTGTCTGCAGGAGCCACAGATGAAGGCAAAACACAAGTTCAGGATAATTACAGAGGGTGAAGCCTTTAGCAATACTTCTCTTACCGAAGAGGGAAATCCTATGTCGAACAAGAGCAGCGAGTTTGCAGAACAGGCTGAAGCAGAAAAGAATGAAAGTCAGAAAGGGACAGAGATTCAAGGGAGACTCGTTTGTACCCCACCCCTTGGCCCCTGTGCAGTAAAACAAAGTGCCTAGTACAGCACCCCGGGAAGATGCACTGTGTTCCCCTCAAAGAATCCTCTGGACCACACTAGGACAACATGTGGTTCCCACTGTCTTGTTGGAGAATCACGAGGGGTACCTTGCAGGCAGAAAACAATCCTTCTGCAACAAGTACTATGTTTTGCAATGACCCACCTGTTGCAAACCACCTCTTGCTAGAGCGTACTATCTGCTGAAAGGTTCATTTGTATAACATTCATGGATAAACGAGGATTCTGGAAGGAAGCATGAGTTTTCCATTACTGCAGTAGATTGCAAGCCCTTTTTGTAGCCTTCACTCTGGGGAACAGGGTGTGAGGCCTTAGTTGGAGGTGGGCAAGATGGTGGGATTGGAAGAAAGTTAAAGGTTCAGGTATGGGCAATACTGTGCTGAACCAGAAACACTTCAAGAAATGGCTTTTCTCTGACATCTCCATTAGCCTATAGGCCTGACTGGGTTGCTGTCCTATCTGTGTCTTTGAAGCTAGGAAATCCCATCTGCTACGCTTTTGTGTTTTTTGACCCTATTCCATGCTTTCACCCATACTGTCTACCATGGAACCCCTTGGAATCCAGTTGTGTCTTACTGTTTTACTTTCCACAGTGCCTAATAGAGGGCTTTGTGCAGTTAGCAAAGAGCCCGTAGATGTTTCTGAACACGCTCCTGAGAGCCCCTGTCTAGGGGCACTATGGCCATCATTTGACCTGCATTGCTGAGGTTCTCGGGAGGAGATTCCTTAGAACGCTGACATTACGTGACATTGGCACAGCTAGGCAAGAACTTAGCAATCCCTTCAGAAAGCTGTCCTTCCTGGTGGAACAGAAAGAGGGGAAGTAAAATAAAATCACCTGGTACAGGCCATGGGATGCCAAGGTGAGACCTAGCTGAAGTCCTTCCCAAGATCTTCTTAGAAGTCATGGGCGTCTTGCCCCACACAGGGCAAAAGTCTTTAGGAGACAGCTCAAATAGAGAAGAAATCCATCCAAGTGTTGGTGGGGATGAACACTTATTCACCTCTAAATGGTTTTCAATGAATACACTGACCCTTTCTGGGCTATCTACTGGACACCACAGCCAAAGTCTCTCCTGGTTAGTCATTTGTTTTTGCAGTGGAAAAAAGTTGGAAACACTGGCCTAGAGCTTAAGAGAGCTCAGAATAAGTTAACAGAAATTTGGCAGCCAGCAAGTGTGAAATTAAATATGAACTGCTGCTTCTTTTCTCTTCCCCGGATGTTTGTTTTTTTTTCAGAGTTATGCATCTGATGAAAACTCATGGAGTTGGCGGAGATCCTGGAGGAATATGAGTTTCTGTGGCTCTGCCAGGACTCGCTGGGCTGTCGTGGTGAATTCACCTCATCCCGCTCTGCGTTTTAGCTTTCTCGTCTGTAGTCAGCGACTAATCACATGACCCTTTTAGTCTGTAGAATTAGGGGCTGATAAACTCAGTTATTTCTGGCAAAATGCTTCAAAATGAACCCGCTCTGTATAAATACAAAATAACATTTTTCTAACTAAAGCAGATCCTTGGGTTGTTTGATCCTAATATAAACGTGGCTCCCCTTGCTGTCAGAAGTGCTTTCTCAGGCATGTCAAGGCCGGGGTCTGAAATTTCCAAAGGCCCTTTTTTGTTGCCTGTGGGACCCACGATTCAAGCAGAAGCACTGTCCTTCACCCAGAGTTATGAGGGGCCAGAGTCCCCAGGCGCCTCTCTCTCATCTCAGAATTTGAAGGCGATAAATTAAAGAGATCCCAGGGGAGAGATTCCGGAAAGCACTGGTAAATTGCATCAGATGCAGAAGAGGTGGGGTATGGGTGAAGGCTGGGAACAAAAGGGGTCTGGAAATGTGAGCATGTTCAGTGCCGATACGGCCACTTCTATGGGAGGGCGGCGGGCACACTGATGGATCGGAAAGCTATTTGCAAGGCTGATCAGCGAGCTCCAGCTTGTATTCCAGCTGTGACAAGTGGTGCCTGGCTGAACAAATGTTACATTTCCATGAATTAATACCCTAAGAAAAATAGATGAAGAGAACAGACACACCTGCCCTCTGTTGGCTTATCTGAGTATCTCACTTGGCTCCTCATTTCCTTAACTTCTTACAAAAAACACTGGTGTGTCATGAAAATATCTAGCAAATCTTGGGTCAGTAACTGATTCTAAGTGTATCTCATTTTGACATCATGCGTTCCTCCCTGCTTAACAAATATTAATATAAGAAGTAATTACAGTGTAGAGAAAATGGCACTCGATCTGGATAGAGAGGGCTAGGCTTTCATTCTTGCCCTAACTTACTACCTGGGTCACTTTAGGCACTGGAGTGAACCTGCCCAAACCTCAGTTTCCTCATCTGCAAAATGGAGATCATAACACACAGGTGGTTCTTGGAATTTAAAGCATTGTGGTGTTTCACAATGATATTTCCACAAGTGGGCAATAACTTGTGCATATGAAAAATCAAACTCACTGCTGAGCCATGCTGCGCTTGATAAATGTTAGCTAAATCCTAAGGTTGAATATCCTCCCAAAGATGGTGATATTCAACGGCTGGGCCCTTATAAAATATAAAGTGCATTGTTCACCATCAGTGGATGCCAGGGAAAGGGTTGATAGACTGCCTTTATTGCAGTCCTTAACTCTTTGCAATTTAGAAGTCTAATCCATCCCTTGTCATTCGTAAATCAAATACAGAGAACCTGAGGCATAGTGGTATCCACTTGTAGCCTGATCATGAAGCACCCGCTTTGTTCTCAGCTCTGCTGAGGCATCCACGTGTCACGCCTAGTGGAATAAGAAGGGAAGCTGGTGCTTTTGATGAAAATGTGTTTCCTGTTAGGAATTTAAATTGAATCATGTCACTCTAGATTTCAAATCTCAGATCATCCACACCAGGACTTGTAAGATCTGATTCCTTAAAAAAAATTTAAGCGGGCTTCCCTGGTGGCGCAGTGGTTGAGAATCTGCCTGCCAATGCAGGGGACACGGGTTCGAGCCGTGGTCTGGGAAGATCCCACATGCCGCGGAGCAACTGGGCCCGTGAGCCACAATTACTGAGCCTGCGCGTCTGGAGCCTGTGCTCCGCAACAAGAGAGGCCGTGATAGTGAGAGGCCCACGCACCGCGATGAAGAGTGGCCCCCGCTCGCCGCAACTAGAGAAAGCCCTCACACGGAAACGAAGACCCAACACAGCCATAAATAAATAAATAAATTAAAAAAAAAATTTAAGCTTAAAAAGCCTGAGAAGAATGAGATTGAAAACAGTATTAATCCGTTTCTTCTCAAGGTTGTGTGTTTGCTTTTCCCAAGCTTCAGAATTACCTTCTCCTTTTTCTAAATGTTATTTCAGGATAGAAGCTGACCTGAGTAATGTAAGTTTCCCCCAAGTCCTACTGATACCCCCAAACAGTGCACCTCTCTTGGTTGCCAAAATAATATAGATAAGTGTGAATAAAGTCACTTTCAAAACCAAAATGATAACCAAAACCTCTGAGCTACCAATCATCAGGCCACAGCGCATTCCTCCAAAAGATTCACCACTGAAGCCCCAGGAGTCTGGGGTTTTACATAAATCACATCAGCACTGTGACCTTCTCTTCTGTAGACTCACCTGGCCACCATTTCTTTCTCCTTATGAGAGGCGTACCCGCTGCTGCTAAGGGGCTTCAGAGGGGATGAGAGGAAGTAGAGGCGGTGATTGGTAAAGTACTGGTCAACCAGTGGGAGGAGAACCTGAAAGATCCACCAGAGATGAACTTCTAGGAGGCTGGCCAAAGCCCTTCCTCTGGTTCCTTTGAAAAAGTTCATTCTTAATGAGCAAAAAGACTCTGAACACAAAAAGACTCTGGTCCTGGAATTTCTAGGAAACTCTACCCTGTGAATCCCAGTTTCCAAAACATTTTTTTTCTTCTATGCCTGTAACCAGAGGCCTTAGAAATACGTGAGGGGATAGTGCAGGACACTGACTAAGGGCCCAAAGAAATGCACATCCTGAATCAACATTTTCATCAGCGTCCTGTAGGACATCTGCACTCAGATGTGGCTTCTTGGGCATGGCATCCAACAGAATATTTGAGGCATGGCCCAGCACTACTGGACTTGACCATCCTGTCTCTGCTTCTCAGAGCATGGCTACTCCAAAGTCTCACTTGTATTTAGTCCTCTGAGTAGGGTCATGTGGCTGAGACAGCCCACTGGCACCCAAATTCGTTCTTCCCTTCTCTCCCTTAGCAGTAGAAATCCCCGTGTTTTAGCTGGGCATGGGGTCACCCAGTTAAAGCATGCATTATACACCTCCCTTGCAGCTAGCTGAGGCTGAAATGATTAAGTTCTAGCCACTTAATAAAACAACTTTTATTAAACTTTAGAACTTTAATAAAACAACAGCTTGCCCTCCCCTCTCCTTCCCCCCTTTCTCACAGATGTGGTACAGGTGAGTCTGAACCACTGTCAGGGACCACATCTTAGGAGATGAGAGAGCATCGAGAGAGGAAGAACCCGAGTCCCTGAGTGATGGCGTGGAGCAGAGCAGGCTGCTTACCTCCTCGGACCACCCACCTGCCTCAGGACCTTTCCACAACAGAGAAGCACATGTCCATCTCATTAAAGTCATTATTGGATCTGCTTAACTTGTACCCTAAATGGTACAGATCCCAAGAAGAAGGTAAACCGGTTAAATGCAGAGAGTCACTTACTTTGGCAAAGAATTTGATCTCCTGGTCATGGGGAGACTTTTCAGTTTTCCCACTGCTGACAATGGCTTCTACAAAGACAAAAGTGACACAAAGTTGGCCAGAGCTAAAGAAAACAAAAACAAAAAGAGTCACGGCATTAAAGAAACAGAGCAGCTTTTCGTCATGAAAAGGCCACTTGATTTTACAAAATATCTAATATTTTACAAAGTACTTTATAATTGTGAGGGTTGGTTATTTCTTGTGGCAATTGTCTAGGCTTTCACTACTCTTTTCTCTACTCTATTGATAAGAAGGCAGCTTCAGAGAGGTTGAGTCATATGCTCACAGGCATAAAGCAAAACGATGGAAAACTTAGAAGAGGATGAGTTATGTGAAAAATGGCAAATGATTCAATCAAACCCAGAAGGCAAACCAAAGACAAAACTGATTTTTTGTAAGTGTGTGTGTGTGTGGGAAATCTCAGCCACTGTGCCCTTCCCTAAACCATATGTTTAAAAGAATCATGAACAGCTACAGTATGAAAGCACCGCTCTTTGTAAAAGGAATAGCTAATTCTTTTTGATATTATGAGAAGCACACATTTTTCTGATATTTCACAATGATACTTACCCAAATGGGCAATAAACTCTTGAGCAGAGTCAACATATTTCAGGATCTTCTTCAAAAACTTATAGGCAAACCTCTTTTCCATGGAGGAGGCACCCAGCTCCATATCCTTGATACCTCTAGATTGGAAATGGGTAAACCCCAGGGAGTAACAGAGATAACAACGTGACTTTGGTGCACAAGCAATTTTCTCCACGTCAGCTCTGCTTTCCAAATGTTGACGGCTATTCTGGCTTAGTGGCCTGACTCATCATTTGACTCATGTCCCCTTGCACTTGAAACCTGCCTCTGTGAGCAGGCAACACCTGAGCTACAATAATTTCTGAAAAGAGTTTTCAGAAAGATCTTTGTCATTCATTCAACAAATACTGAGCTGGGGATAAATCAGAGATGCAAACAAGAATCCCTGCGCTCATGGAACTTATGTGCTTGCTATAAACAGGTACAAACGCTACATAAAACGAAATATAAATTATCTGGGGACTTCCTTGGTGGTGCAGTGCTTAAGAATCTGCCTGCCAATGCAGGGGAAACAGGTTCAAGCCCTGGTCCGGGAAGATCCCACATGCCGCGGAGCAACTAAGCCCACGAGCCACAACTACTGAAGACCGCGTGCCTAGAGCCCGTGCTCCGCGACAAGAGAAGCCATGGCAATGAGAAGCCTGCGCACCGCAACGAAGAGTAGCCCCTGCTCGCCACAACTAGAGAAAGCCTGCGTGCAGCAACGAAGACCCAGCGCAGCCAAAAATAAAATAAATAAATTTTAAAAAATTATCTGGAATGCTGTAAGTTAATGTTTTGTGGAAAAAAGAAAAACTAAAGCAAGATGAAAGGGCCCAAGAGTGCCTCAAGTGGGGTTGAGTAGGCTGTCGTGTTAAATCAGTGCTGGGCTTATTGGAAGGATGACACTGGAGTATAGGCTTGAAGGAGGTGAGGCATAGAGTCATCAGGGGAGAGAGCTTTCCAGGCATAGGGAGCGGGGGTGCAAAGGTCCTGAGTGGGAGCATGCATGCTGAGTTGAGGCCAGTGTGGAGGGATGGAAGTGAGCAGGCAGTCAGAGGGGCGTGGGGTGGGCAGTGGATTCAACCATCAGGATGCCGTGGGCCGTCCTTAGCATTTTGCTTTTGCTTTGAGATGGGAAGCTATTGAAAGTTTTGAATAGAGGAAACGACATGATATGACTCACATTGTAACAGAATTACTCTAGTTGCTAGGATTAAAATTGACTGAGGGCAAGGATTGAAACAGGGGGCCCAGGAAGGAAGCCCTTTCAGCAATGGCAGTGACAGCACGAAGGGTGAGAAGTGGTCAGATTCTGGGTATCTTAAGGTGAGAACCATCAGGATTTCCTAAAGGATTGGATGTGGGTTGAGGGAAAAAGAGAGGAGTCAAGGCTTTTGGCTTGAGCATCGGGAAGAACAGGCTGTCATCAAGTGATGGGGAAGCTGAGGATGGAGCAGGTCTGAGGCATGGGTAGTGGGAACCTAGGGTTTCTCCTTGGTGACAGGGACGTTACCGCCTTATCGGTACATCCAAGTGCCCACCACAGGCTCTGGCTCAGGGTAAACCGCTACAAGGGTATGTTTGCTGAATTCAGTGATCTTTTTCCTTTCCCCCCCTATCTCCTTGATTCCCTTCTTACAGTAAAGAGGAATTTTTCACTTCTGTGGGGAAGTTATTTATTGGCAAATCACAGTCTGCATGCATCTTGGTGTTAAGAACAGGATTAAAATGACGATGGGAGTCTTTCTCAAATGCTTCCCCAGAGGCTGTCTCCTGCTGCCTGACCTTTCCCACTCAACAATACAGCAAATAGGTTTTGTTATTTTTTCATATGAGCTACAACAGAAATATGTGTATAGATTTTTATTCAGGTTTCTGTCATTCAGCAGCAAAAATTCTGTAGGAAACTAAAAGAAGAAACAGCAGCTGGCTCAGCAGACATTTCTTTCCGGAGGAATGGCTTATCGAGGTGGGGACACTGCCTTGTTTCTCGTTCTACAAAGGACGCAGCAAGCATAGCCCATCACCGACACCTGACCAGTGGGGAAAACAGGTTCTACCTTTAAGACTTAAGCAGCCCAGACCATCCCCCCCTAAAACATTTGTCTAGATGATTCTGACAAACATAAGTTTGAGATAAAGTCTTAGGAAATCATGATTCATTCAGTCTCTCCAGTGGAGTTGCCATCTTTGTTCAAAGGTTGTTGATGTCACTCATCTTCCCTATTGTTATTATAGCATTTCATTAAATATCACATAAAACAAAAAAACACAAGTGTGAAGAGAACTGGTGATTCTGTGAGAATTAAGCTGCATATTTTGCAAAGATCTGCGATTGTTAAGTTTCCAAATACAGAGTTTTTGAATTAGGTGTGAGTGAGACAACCGTAAAAGATCGGGAGGAGGGCTTCCCTGGTGGCGCAGTGGTTGAGCATCTGCCTGCCAATGCAGGGGACATGGGTTCGAGCCCTGGTCTGGGAAGATCCCACATGCCGCGGAGCAACTGGGCCCGTGAGCCACAATTACTGAGCCTGCGCGTCTGGAGCCTGTGCTCCGCAACAAGAGAGGCCGCGATAGTGAGAGGCCCGCGCACCGCAATGAAGAGTGGACCCCGCTCGCTGCAACTAGAGAAAGCCCTCGCACAGAAACGAAGACCCAACACAGCCAAAAGTAAATTAAAAAAAAAAAAAAAAGATAGGGAGGAAGTTGAAAAAACAAAAAGAAACCCAGAATACTGCATTTACATTGTTTTGTATGTACCTTAATTCTCTTAACTGTACCTTAACTGCTCTTTAGCCCAATTTCAAGAGCTTTGAGGATGCATTATGGATGTGGTTTATAATTCCAATCAATAAAAGAACCAACAAAGATAAGATCTGGGGGCCTATGGTACAAGATTTGTGAATGAATGCATGTGTGTTTATTTTAATTAAAATTAAATGTTTAAGGTATAGATGTATAATTTGTCATGATTCTTTGCTGTAACTGATTTTTAGAAATTGATATCGACCAGTCTTATTTATGTCGGAAGAGAGGGCTTCATGCTCCAGCATAAACATCTATTCATTTCAACAGACTCAACCGCTATCCATACTCTGATCTGCTTTGCAGGCAGGTGATCAAATATCTAGAGCACGAGAGACCACACAAGCCTGCCCCTGCCCCGCTAACATCACCTGGAAGACGACTTACCTAGAAACCACAACGCCGTTCACTTGGAGGAACTTAAACAGGTCCTGTGCCTTCTCCCGGTCCCTGAACTTTTCCTTGGCAGTCAAGGTGTCATATGGTACCAAAAGAGGATGACTGCCACCACCTGGGGTCAGTAAAGTGAGAGATGACAAAATAGGTGGCTCTTCCTTTGCACTTCTGGGAAAACACACCTGCCCCCCAGCTCACCTTCTGCGGGAGATGCTGTGAACCTAGCTCACCTTTGCTCTCCAGCTCCAGCTTCTTCTTCTTGGCCCAGATATTGTGATAGTTCTCAGCTACCACCTCCACCATCCCCTGTGTCCCACCAGAGAGACAACGGTCAGAGAGAAAGCAAGCAAGAAAAATGGGTTCATATCTGCCCTGTTATTTCAGGCAGCCTCGGGAACAGAGCACCACCAAATGCTAATGGCACATTGCTGAGTGTCTCCCATCATTAATTAGTCTGTGCTTATGCAACTCATTAGTTTTATATCCTCCCATACACATAGAAAACAATTTCTAATTCTGTCCTTTTCTGGTAACTTATTATCTTGGCAGTTTGATGCACTGCTGAGAAACACACATTTCCATTGGAAACTGCATTCTGGTGGCACTTCATTTGTCACAGGAGTTGAGTATTTTACTCCTGACCTGAGATAGGGAGCTGGGAGTGGGGGTCAAGCAAAACTCTAGGATCCCCGAAAGCCTTTAGCTTAGCAAACTAAAAATAACCACATGTTGGAGAAAACTGCTGTACATAAGATTTCTCAAATAGAATGCATCTTTATAAGATGCATAAAATAGTGACCCGGAATGAAGGGTGTATTTTGGAAAGAAACTTTCTTCAAGGTCCAAAGCGTTGGTCTGATGGACTCTCTGAGGAGTAACGGCCTCAGGCTGGAGCCGGTCAGGGTCACCGACATGTGCACAGGGGAAGAATGGGGGTGAGGAAGCTTAAGACTTTAATTTCATCCTCTTGGGTGTAAGTCCCTAAATCCTACAATGATGACTTGTCTGTACCACCAAGGGTAACTCGAGTGAATCCACCACGGGCTACACGATTGTCCTCAAGGTTGGGGGGCCCAGTGTGAGCAGTCCAGCACCCCAACCCAGGGGTCACCTCGTACATTTTCTCCTAGTTGTTAATAGCTTTGTTACTAGTTATCTCTCCTGGCTGTTATAAGTTCTGTTTTGGGTTTTCATACAGTAATTTGCTGTTCGATCTTCCTTTTATTGAGTCATGACCTGCTATGACGTCTCTGGAAGAAGCGCAAAGCCTCACCTTCTCGGACTGTTGGTTAATTCTGCTGAGACTGTGTCAGATGAGTGGCCTCTGCTCGTTGTGGCCCTCTCTAATTTTGATATTTCAGCGGTGATATGTTTTAGGCATTCTTCCCCCTCGCCTCTTTCTAAAAAACTCTTTGGAGGGTAATATGTCCTGCACTTGAGGGGTTTCAGAAAGTCGGTTATGCTGTTCTGAAAGTATCAACACTGACCTGGAGCTCTCTGGAGAGCACAACGTTGGAGAGATCCAGGGGAGCAGGGCTGTAGCTGTTGCCCTAGGAAAGCAAAGGCAGAATCACTGGGTTTCCCGTTACTTGCCTTACTCTTATCAGCATCCCTGACTTCAGTGGCCAAAGATATGTCCCGAAAGATTCCCAGGGCTCATGGGTGGTGGGCCTCATCTCTGATACCCTGGGGATAGCTTTCCCAGATTCTCCATGGGTTCTACTGGCCTAGTGTTGGCCTCTGGGCATGATGGTCATACCTGGCTGGCCTGGGACACGCTTCGAAGCTTCTCATTTTCCCGCTGTTGAAATAGGGCTTCTCCCTCTTTGGTCCTCTCTACCGTCCAGCCCACAGCCAGCATGGTTTTCAGGGACTCTCTGGCAGGCCAGCGATAAATTTCCTTCTCCTGGAAGAACATTGGAGCAGAAGAGCTGTGCAGGGCACGCCCCAGCACTGTGGCTGGCTTGTCTCCCGGAAGAGAGGTCCTCCCACAGTGGAAGGGGGCTAAACGGCTCCAGCTTCCTCTCACTGGGTCAGAATACCCTCTGCAGCATCCCATCTGAAACACGTCATCCGTCTTTCTGAGGTTTTTAAGTATAGGACCCCACAGTCTCCTGCTTTTAGAGGGAATATGCCAGACATATCCACAGTTTGTGGAGAAAGCAGAGCAAGAACAGGAGAATGACTTCTTTCCTCCCCCCACCCCCCAGCGCTGCCACCTCTGCCTCCTCTGTGCCCCGCCCACTGCACAAGTGTCGCCTGCCCTGGACCCACCCCTTTCTCTCCAGAGTGACTTCTGTTCTCTGGTAGGTACTTAAGAGGGGACATGTCAAAATGCATTTGCACAAAGCTCTCCTCGGAGCATGGGAAATAGACTTTCTTAGATTTAGAATTCTCTTTTGAGCCATGCACAATTTTATAACTGGTCAATATGCACATAAAGATACACATGTCATCCTTTACCTGTGACACTAGGTCTAAAGCCTACAAGGAACTCTTACTGATCGCAAGATAGGAATTCAGAGTTGAGTTGAACCAAATTTCATAATTTAAAAAAAACACAAACAAACCAAGAGACCTGTCCACGTTTCCCTGGGGACTCTCTTCTCTATTCTTTTTATCCGTCATGATTGGAAGTCCTTTCTATCTGAATTTTCTCCAACAATGCAAGTCCCGCCCCCCGTCCCCTGCAACAACCTAACAGAAGCCCTTCCTAGTTCAGTTACAAGTGAACCACAAATGCATTTTGGCCCAGCCTCTAAGTGCTGACTGGTGCTTCTCTCTCCAATGGGCTTTCAGAACCAAATAGCAGAATGGGAGGCTGGGTTCTCGGAAACCAGTCCTGAGGCTGTGGCCCACGGGCCAGCTCCTGAGGAGTCTGCCAAGTCCTGGCAAGTCTCTAAGGAACAGGATGGTGAATGTGCCCTCAACTCCTCTGCCATCTGATATAATTCCCAGGGAAGGGAAATTAGCATGGCCTGGTCCTTACCTTCTCTGTTAATGTCTTGAAAGGCCTGATCAATGGATGGGTCTTCACATTTTCATCCAGGGAAATTCCATATTTCCATCCATTCTGACTCTGTAGAAATGTTCTCAGTTCAAATATCCTTGGCACCCAGAGAGCCCCGCTAGGTGACCCACATCCCAGCTTCAATTTTCACTGAACAAATAGAATAATGGAATGTGACAGAGCTTGGAAATTTCCCTCCGAAATGTCTAACTGATCCTTTCGGGCTGTCAGGCTCTCTGCCCCCTGAATTTTGAACCCTGCTCCTTTGTTTCTTCTCGTTTTAGTTGCCGTCCCCTCCACTTACTCGCTTGTGTTTCAGGCCCACTACAGACAGAAGTATGCTTCAAAAGACCTGAGAACAATGCTTTTCAGAACAATGTGTCACAATCACAGGCAAGGACAGACGTCAAGGCTGAAGGCTTGTGAGTATTGGACCTACTGGCCACGGCTCGGAGGAGGCTGATTGGGTTTGCACCCTTTGCCCGCCAACCCCAGAGCAAAGCTGTAGCAAGGCATGTTTCTAGAATCATAGAGGTTTAAGAATTTCAGAAGTCATGCAACAAACATTGGTTGAATGCCTATGACAGTAGGTGCCAAACTCTGTCCCAGGCATGGTGGATACAGAAATAAATAAGGCTCTGTTTTCCATAACCTCACAGCCCAAAGACTTCTGGCTGCTCTGTCTCAGCCTCTGCCAATGTCCCCTTGTTAATGTGGCTGTTTCTCAAGTTTCTGTCCCTTCTCAAGGAACACTGTCCCTGGGGGATATAATCTAGGCCCATGGTCCCTAAGTGGATGAATCCCAAATCAGCATTTCCAGCCCAGATCTCTCTCCTAACTTCCATACCTATTTAAGCTCTGCTTGGATGGCCATAGGTACCTCTCAACAGGTCTGAAACAGCACCTGGAATTTCACTTCTCTAAATGGCTCTTCCTCTCAGGTTCCCTGTATCTGCGTGAACAGCACCAGCTTACATTCACTTTTCAAGCCAGAAATGTGGGAATCTTCCTTCTCTGCACTCTCTCATGTGTGTTCAACCTCCCAGACCTATTGGTCTGCCCCTCCTTCACTTTCCTGCCAGCGCTTTAGCTCAGGCCACCATCAGCTGTCACCTGGATTACTGCAACGGCTTCCTATGCGGTCTCCCTGTCTCCAGTCTTGCCGTCTCTCACGGATTCCATTTTCTACACCACTGTCAAGTGATTTTTATAAAATACCCTGCTCAGGGCACTCTGCTGCTTTAAAAATTTCTGATTCCCAGCTGCCATCATGGTAAAAATCCAAATTCTTTCTGGCTTCTACTGCTGCAGTGAAGATCGTGTTGGCCCTCTAGGCTCATGTCCTGCCCTTCTTCCCCTGCCCTACTCTGTGACCCCAGTGTGTTGAACCAAGCTCCCCTAAAGCCACCACACTCTCTTGCTTCTCGGGGTCTGCACCCGCTGCTTCCAGGGCCTGCAGTGCACTTGCTCCCCTGTGCCTGAACAATGGCCCCTCATTCATCACACCCTGTAGGTGTCAGCAGCTCGAGGAAGCATTCCCGGACCCTCCCTATTGGGCTGGGGTCTCTTCCTGTGTGCTCTCACCCCGTGCCCATCACAGCACGGCACAACCTGTATAATGGCTGCTTTACTTGGTTTCTCCCACCGACTGTGGGTTCCTTGAGGGCAGGGGAAAATACTCTTTTCCTGTCAGATTATCAACGCCCACCTGGCAAGGGTGAGCAAACTTGAAGCTTCCAGGCTAGTGGATGAGAGTGATTCATCAAATACCATGCCAGTAAATGCATAGTTGGTAACTGGTATATATAAATGTATAACTGCTGCAAATCCAACTATATAAGACTGCTATAAAAATACTGGGAAGGAAAAGAGCAAGGTGCTAAGAGGGCCTATAACTGAGAAATCTGGGAAAGAGGCGTCCTAGGAATTCACACTTGGACAGATTTTGAAGGAGGAATTGGTGAATGGTGTTTTCACACGTGTGAGTGCAGATGGGTACCTGGCTCAGACAGGGGGCAGATTCAGGCATATGCAGAGTGAATGTGAGTGTGTGTGTGTGTGTGTGTGTGTGTGTGTGTGTTTATGCGCATGTGTGTGTGTGTGCTTGAGAGAGAGAGAGAGAACGAGCCTAAATGAAGGGGATACGGCTGGAGGGCAGAGGGTGAAGGGAGAGATGAGGCTAGAGATGGTAGCAGAGACCAGATGAAGCAGGGCCTATCAGGCCATCTTAAGGAGTTGGACGTTTATATGAAAAGAGTTGGAAGTTATTAAGGGATTTTAACAAGGAGAAGGGGCTGGGTTGGAGAACATGACCCATTTGGGAGAATCTGACCAAATTTGCATACAGAAACTACCACTTGCCTGCAGCGTGAAGAACAGACTGGAGAAAGTGCACGTGGCAGACTAGTTAGAAGGTTATCACATCGTCTGGGTGAAAGATGAGAGCAGCTTAGACTAAAACCAAGGCATGGGCACAGAGAGAACCATTCAAGTTCAAAAGCGACTAAGGAGGTAAAAGGCACATGGCTTAGGGATGGATTGGATATTGCGATGGATTCACGTGTTGTCATCGGCTGCTTTTGTGCTACACCAGCAGAGATGAGTAGTTGCAGTGGAGACTGTCCGGCCCACAAAGCCTAAAATGTTTACTCTCTGGCCCTTTATAGAAAAAGCATGCCAACCTCTGCTCTAGAATCATGAGTATTAGCCCATTCTACAGATACAACGATTGGTGTCATCATGAGCTCTAAACAGGGGTTCAGGAAAGAATCAGAGCAGAGGCTGAGCCAGGGCTTCAAGCTGCCCCTCATCCAGGGTGCATCCAGGCAGGTGGTTTCTGCGGCCTTGCTGTGGAGATAGGTCCACCGTTACGGGCTGTAAGCTGCAGCTGGGCAAAGGCCCAGTGCTTAACTGGTTGCCCACAGGACTCCGAGATGTCTTTGGCATTCCTCCCCATGTGCCTGCCAGCATTAAAGGGCTGACAGAGCAATTAAACCTATTAGCAGCCTGACCTCATGTGGTGAAGAATTTTAAACACCAGCTGGACAGGCTTACTAATAAGGGAGGGTCTGGAAGTTCCAGCACTGCCTGCCACAGGAAGCCGTGTGTCCTCCCTAGAATAAAATTCAGCTTGCTGGCAAAATGCAAGGGTAAAGCTTTCCATTCAATTTTCCCTTTTCCAACACTACATTCAAAGGAAACATTTAATAAAAGTCTCCAGCCCCACGTTAAGCCTTTATGTCAAACACACGCAAGCATGTGCTTGGGCGCCGACTCCAGGAAATGCAACGTGAAGAGAGACATTAACACTCCCAGAAGCGATCGTTTTCTTGAGAGACACAAAAAGCCGCGTCAGCAACTGCCCCCGCCCATTTCTCCGATCTCCACCAACCCTGGGAAATCGCCGCTCAGAAATAATGAATGCCGTTGGCATGGCGAGTCTGTCACTTAGACAAGTCAGGCAGACTCCCAGGATTGGACCCTTTCATGTTCTTGGGCTGTTGTTTTGTTTTGTTTTTTTCCCCTGACAATTGTCGGTTGGATGATGATCCCTACCTTATCACAGGCCCATTTATCATGTGAGTGCTCAGCATACTTGGTGACGATGTATTCCAACTTTTCAGGCAAGGAGAAACTGTGAAATGAGGGGAAAAATAAAATCACAACCTCCCCAAGCACTTCAGTCACATGTGCCGAAAAGATGGCCAGAGCTAACAATCGGCCATCAGAAGTTGCATGTGATCAACCAGCTAACCCCAAATTTGAAGTTGGACCCCAGACGCAGTGACCTTCCTGAGCTCCAAGCATAGCCAGGACCAGGTCACAGACACACCCATGGCTAATCAGAGGGCGTCTCTGCAGCAGCCTCTGCTTCACAGGTGGCCTCCCTCCAGCTGCTCTGGGTTCCCTTGGCTCCTAAGAACCACTTTGGCTCCTGGGCCAGACCTGTCCGGGTGAGACCGTGAGAATCCCTTCATCCAAAGACACTGTCCTGCCATCTCACAACTCTGATCTGTGGATGGCAGAAGTGGGTAGCTACAGGACCAAATGATACAAAATAATGCTTGTCTACATTTTGGGGTTTGGTGATTCATGTTTAAATACTAGAATCATGGCAACCCAGTAGACACACCTGTCACTTCTGTTAGCCCTGCAGCTTTTGCCCCTTCTGTTGGCAATACGCCTCCGCTTCGCTTTAAGGAATAAGTCTTCCTGACTTGCGTGCAGTCTTATGTGAACTGTCTCTGAGGATTGGCTCTGACGAGGCCAGTCAGACTCACTCTTCCTGGAATTTGAATCTTTCTTTTTTTTGGCCGCACTGCACGGCTTGTAGGAGCTCAGTTTCCTAACCAGGGATTGAACCTGGGCCGCAGCAGTGAAAGCGCTGAATCCTAACCACTAGGCCACCAGGGAACTTGGAATGTGAATCCTGAGTTGAGTGAGACCAGGACAGCAAACTCTTCAGGGTGACTCATCCAATGTGGACACCTGGAGAATGTCCATCTGGTCACTCTGCCTTAGTTCCGGCCCTTGCTGAGGCCTGCTTAGTCAGCCTTTCACTAGGTTTTAATAATGACCCCACATCCTTGCAATGAGGCCCTTTTCTGTTTACGTTTTGGTCACAGTTTCCATTATTCACAGTACTCAAAGAGCCATACTGATGTCAGAGGTCTATTTGAAGAAATCAGAACTCTCAAAAAAACACCGAATGAGTCATCATCAGCACACCATTGCTAGAGTACCGCATTGTCTCATGATGTTTATAAAAGCGTCCAAGTGATCACACCTTTTGTCCCCCTTCAGCACACTTACGTTTTCATAGGGCCAAGTTCTCCAAATCAATACCTGCCTTCCCTTTGGCCTTAGCTTGAAGACTCACCACACCACTTACCTCTTCCTTACAGCAGGTTCAATTCTGTTTCCCACCATCCACTCAGCTCAAGGCTCTGCTGATGGAATATGTATTTAATTTTCCCAAAGATGAATTTTATATGTTATCACAAGCTGACAGCTCCGGGGAAGGGCTCAGGCTATGGCTCTCATCTGAGAACTACTGCCATAAAACATAAGTCCAAGGGGCTCACAGGGCATGCCTTCTTTTCCCTGCTCATTCTATAGCAGTTTTGGAGCTTTTCATTGAAACTGCAGCTGGAGATGAAGCCTGTATGCCCCACGACCCATAATCATAATTGGGGCCATACCGCCAAAGGCAAAATTGAGCAGATCTTGTCTAATACTTTGTCCGTGGCCTAATCATCACCAGTGAGGAATGCTGGAGAATCAGGCGGAGAAATGAAAAAGCGCTATTGTAGAGTTTTTCCAAAGATCCAGCATCCGTTGGCAAAGAGCAGGTCCAGTGGCTCAAATAAGGACCCCATGTTGTTCTGCCCTCACACCCTGAAGTCCTGCTGGAGCTCAGCTGAGTGTTATTTATGGAGATGTTTTGATGTATGATGTTATTAGTACTGTACATGCCTAATTCACAAAGAGCAATGATTTCGTCAAAAAACTCATTAATAAATTAATTGCATCATTTGTCAGGGTTCTTGCGGTGCCTCAGGTGACATATGTGGAGAGCATCTACCTCTTATAATAAATAAACCAACCCCACCCTCCAAAAAATAGCCCAGAATATAATAATACAGCATATAATCAGATATGGATGGATTAATCTTTCAGGAGTTTAGGACAAAATCTAGCACCTAATGTGACTTGTAGTGTCAAGGGACATGATGAACCATGTTGGCAGGAGGGAAGGGAGGGAAGCTTAAATTTCTGGCTACCTTCTGAAAGAGAAACACTGGCCACGGGGCAAAATCTAGGACCAGCTTAGAGATGATTCTGGACTCACTTCATGGTGTTGATAGGCTTGGGGTCAAAGTTGCCATCTGCGTCCACTGAGACCTGTTTCTCCAATGTGGCTGAGATTCTGGTATCTACATAGTCTGGTGGCAAGGCCCCAGCTATAGCACTGAGACAGGGCAGGGCCATTCGGAAAAGATCCGGGTCATACCTCTGTGAGGAAAGACAAAGACCATGTTAGCACACACACCAAAACCATAGCCCACCAGGCAGAACCACTCACCGATTAGCTGGGAAGAAAAAAAAAAAAAAAAACACGTGCATTTGCCCAGGTTAACCAAAATGGGGAACATGTAAGGCCTGTAATACATTCTGGTGGAAACTGAGGCATCCTTGTCACAGAAAAGTGACAATGTGTAAAGCCTTCAAGTCACCGTTTGCTGTAGGTTGAGAAACCTTAAATCAAGGTTTAAATCAACATCTCCTAACTAGTTAATTGCAGGAATACCTAAAGGTTAAAGTGGTTCTCACTAGGCCAACAGAGCCTACAAACTTGTCGGCCATAGATGGTTATAGAAAGTGACCCAGCCTGTGCCTAGGGAGGGCACAGCAGCTTTGCTGGCTCCCTCGGTAGCTGATGCAGGTCATATGCTGACACCATCAGCAGACTGCTCTGTACCACAGACATTCTCTCCTGAACCCGGCCAGGAAGGAATCTCAGTTAAAACATGTCAGGTGAGGGACAACCTTTGATCTGCTTGTACTAGACCAAAGGAAGATAGGAGGGAAGATCATGTAAGTGCAGGTAAACACCAGACTGCAGCTGTACACCTGCTCCAGACTTCTGGAAACCCAAAAAACTTCTCATGTTCTACCTTTAAAGCTGGTGACCTGTCTATGGCCCTACCACCCTGAATGTTCCCGATCTTGTCTAAAGCTGGTGACGTCACAAATCTAAATCTGGGGTAAGGGAAGGGGAGGCAGGTGTGAGGCTGCCTACAGGTCGGGGCTGTAATCCAATCAGACTGCACAGGAAGGCCTGGGATTCAGAGGCCCACATCCTCCCTCAAGCTCCTTCTCCTCGGTGGCTGGGAAGCACCTCGCCTGAATGGCGTAAGGTCTCCTGGGAATCCCACGTCCCTGCATCAGGGCAGACGCTAGGACTTCTCTAGGCTTCAACTTGGTGAAGGCCAGCTAACCGGGGCCCCACAACATAGCAGGGAAGGAATGGGGGCGGGGTAAGTCATTAATACTGGAACCAGGAAATATCTCCGTGATTCACTCTGGAAGTTGCCCTTCCATATATTAGCTTTGTGAGTCTAGCAAGTCATCAACTGCTCTTTCTCTCACCTGTCAAATGAGGGTCGGGCTAGCTCCTACTTGAGAGAGTTGGGGTAATGAATGTGATCCGCTTGTGAAGTGCCTGGCACAGTTCTGGGCACATGGTAGATAGAGGCTGACTAGGTATCAGCTATTCTTACGTGCAGGTGGTTGTATCACCGAGGTTGGGCAACCCCCCTTCTTTGTTCAGGAAGCACTGCCATTACCTTATGGGCAAGGGAGTCAAGAATCCCCCAGAAGAGCTTCTCTGTCAGATGCAGCTCATCTTCCACAGCCAGACCGTAGCTCCCCCAGCCTGACGGCAGACAGTAATACTTCCAGCACTGTTCGTAGTGATTTGTCAGAAGCTGGGAGGTTGAGAACAGATGTGCACCAGTGCGGTGGGGCAGAGATGATCCACAGGTATCAACAGCACACAGGGGAGAAGAAAACAGCACACACCCGTCAGGAGAGTGAAACCAACAATGGAAACAGTTCGGTTATCTACAGAGAGGCCCCCAAACGCCACTGGCAACGGTCTGCTCTTGTGCCTAACGAGCTCCAGCCTGAACGGAATCTACCTGATTAATTCTTGTGCCTCCTAACTCTTCCCTCGCATCTCCTGGAAAATGGAGAGGAACTGTGTCTCCTCCTACTGAGAAAATGCTACCCTCCGGAAGTAGTCACCGTGTGCTGTTCCAGGCAGTCAGGGATGGGGAGAATTTCTTCTGAGATCTTTGCTTATAACAAATCTGGGAGATCCTGGTAATGCTGACATGGGGAGGGGAGGGTGGGGACTAGGCTGTGGGTCTGCAGATTTTCTCAGCATTGATTACTGCCCCTGGCTTCCCTGCCTTTCGCTTGAGCCTTCTGATGGTCCAGCCACGTTGCAGCAGTTCCCCACATGGCCAACAGAGGGCACACGTACACTGCCAATGGTCCCACCTCAGCCGGCGGGATCCACATCCTCCAAGAAAAATCCCGCTGATCTAAGGGGTAAAGGTGAGCTTATTGAGGGCTATCGATGATGTTTCTTTGGGAGCCAGAATCCAGCTGACGGCACAGGTCTGCCAAGGAAGCAATGCCAGGTTGAACTGTAAAAACTGTGGTTCTTAGCTAAATGATTTTTTGGGATGAAAACTGGGAGTGTTAGGGTTAGACAGAAGAATGAGCCCGTGGAGGACTGTGGAATCTCTGACAGCATACAAGCGGTCTTCTGCCTGGCGTGGAGAAAGAGGATGAACTAAAGGCTTCTGGGAATTCTGTTTATCCCGGTAAAATGCTTCTTGAAATCCTTGCGTGAACTATTGATATTTCTGAAAAGAGGGAAAAGTTCTGTTGAAATCACTGGGCTGGCCACTGTTGACCCTTTTGAATATGCTAATATGGCAGGTGCCTCAGAGGTAAAAGGTGAAAAACACTGCCCTCTGTGTGGGTGGCTGATTCTGGTGTCCTTCTACCCAGGCCCGGATGCTCCCTACACCAGCAACGAAATGTTGGTAATCTGTGAGAAAATCAGGAATCAGGTGGCAAAGAGAGGGCTCTGTGGCCTTACTTTTCATTAATAAAACAAGAGAAAAGAAGTAAAAAAAAAAAAAGTGAAAAAGAGGACCTGTTACAGAAGGAAAAAAAAAAAGCACAACACAGTATGGAATAGAAAAGGGACATTTTATTTTCTGTACCTAAATGAAGAATCACAGGGCCTTCAAAGCTTTCTGAGATTAAAAACATTCTGAAAACCTAATTAGGGCAGGAAAGTACAGAATCCAAGTGCCCTCACTAACCTCTGCTAAATAACAAGTAATTGGTAGAAATCGATTAAGGAAAATTGGAGCAGTTAATGAATCTAGCAGAACTACTCTTTCCAACCTTGACACTCAAGAAGGGATTTGATTTTGGAGATTGTATTTAGTTGGCTATCAACTTAAAGGAGTAAAACCCATTTAAGATGTATTTTGCTCCCCCAGTTGTGAAGGTCATGTTTTACAAGGCAAGTTTCCTGGGCCATAGACTGTTTTTTCTGTAACAATAGAGAGGTTTACCTTAAGAGGCATTTTGCAGTATTCACTGAGTTGCGGCACATCAAAAACTAGACGTCGCAGGAGCTGCTGTAACATGGAAGGCTTCAAGTGACTGCAGTATGAAATAAGAAAAACAAAAGGATAGAATGAAAAAAAAATAAGGAAGAGGGAATGAAAGGAATACTCAGTGATAACCATATATTAGAGCTAAGCTTCAAAACACTTAGCTCCTAAATCAAAAGATCGTGGATAAACCACAGTCTATGATAAAACACTTTAAAAACTGAGTATAGTTAAAATGCAGAAAGAGGGAGTGGGCTCATGGCTTGAGATCCCTAAGGTTAAATTCCAGTCACCATGTGACAAGATGTCCTAGGGTTGACGCACACTCAAAATACAGCCACTGATTATGTACAAAGAAGTCTATAACAGAAAGAAAGTGCAGGTGATTTTAGAGCCACTGCTACGAACCGACCATCCTCCCGAACTCTGCAAAGGAAGAAGTTAGAGGTGATCAGCTGCACGGGTGGAATCTGAGGCCGCCTTCTGGTGTGATCTGAGGCGTGCTCTGAGTTACTACCTGATCCCTGATATTCTCATTATTGAAATCATTTCTTTGGGTTAAGGGTCGGTCCTCAAAAAAACTCCTTTAAAAGGCAAATTGAGTAATTAGAGAACAATGTATCAAATTATCAAAGCGTTCATGGCCTTGGTATTTGGTGCAAGTAAATTCTGAGATAGAGAAAGGAGAGATGAGCAACGCTGATTTAGCCTATATTTTCAGATTGCCAAACCTTTCAAAACCCAGTGGAACCTCTGGATTCTTCCCAGTGAAAATACACACTTACACACAATTTGGCACGTTAAGTTCAGCCCATGAGCCCCTTTCAGAGACGCCTAAGAGCCATGGAGGCAAAGTTAATAACTGATGTTGAATGTAAAAATGCCAGGAAAGAAAGCCCTGGAGGCGTCCACAACAAGAAGCGTGGACATGAACGGAGACGGACAACAAAGTTCGTCTGTTTCACAACTTTTGGTAGAGCTGGCCTTGCGATAAAAAGCCCTGGAGTGAAGAGGTCAGGCATAATATATAGCAAAAAAAAACCAAAAAACTTGTCTCTAAATGTAGTAATTATAAGCGTATAAAGTTCCTCATTTTTTTTTACATCGTTTATCCAATTAGCAATATCACCTTAGATTGACTAACGAATAAAATCAAGGCATAAAATAAATCTCTAACTTGATTAATTCCTGACTTACTAAAAATAAATTAAAAATCTATGTAAGTGTCAGTTTGTCTGTGTTTCTAGAGCTCAGATGGTTAAGAGGAGGAGTGGGGAAGCTCCTAGGAGTACAGGTATAGGGCTGTGAGCTCTATTTTTGGTTTGATGTAAAATTCTAATTTCCCCAAGGTCTGATCTGATTCTTTAAAAACATTTGCGCTAACATCAGTCTCACCATGACTTTTTTTTTTTTTTTTTTAACTAGGAAACAGCTTATGCTGGGAGACAGGACTTTTGGTTTGGCTTCTGAGATACCTGTTGAGTTCAGATCCAGCAAAAGGTAGAACAAGATCTATAGCTGTGATCGATGTGGCTACCAGCCAATTACAGAATCGATGCTGATAGAAGACTTTCTTTCTGTGCAGACTCACTGTTTATTCCCTTGACCACTACTCAGAAGAAAAGTAGGAGCCCATGTACACCAGTAACGGGGCTCTTGTCCCTCCTTTTGAAGTGCCAGCATGGAAACCCTAGTCACCCTATTAATTCCTAGAGGCCTATAGCGTGTTTACCAAGCTTTGTCTCTCTTCTAAGACCAACGGTATTCAAATGAGCTTAATTCTCTGCCAGTTCTAATAATATTGGAATGAATGAAGTGGTGTCAGAGTATAGGGCCTGATTTTGGCAGAGGATCTCAGAGAGAAACCCCTTCTATGGGGCCTGGGTGGAGGTCTCCCACCTTCCACTCCACACCCTAGGCAAAGAGTACTGTGCATGACACAGTTTGGTCCCTAAAGCAGTTGAAGCCTGTAGGCCTTAGATGATAGAAAGGTAGCAGATAGAGGTTAATTTTAATAAAGCATTTAAAATGGAAGGACCATTGTTACATTTGAAATAGAAATGTGAGATTGCCTTTTAACTTGATGTCCTAAAAGGACTGACCAATTCCTTTTTTCTAGGCGGCCCTAGCCCCTCACTGAGCAGTCATCTCTTGTGTGACTAGGAAACAACCCATTCAATAAGAATCAGGACCAGACCCAGCTGGCCGCTAAAGGGGGGCACCTGCTGGTCCTGACTCCAGGACAACCTACAGCAGTGATTCTCGGTCTCGGCTACATCATGGCATCATCTGGGGAGCTTCACAAGCTGGAGGTCTGGCTCTCAGCCCTAAAGGTTTTGATTTTTTGGGCCGAGGTGTGGCCTGGCATTGGGGTATTTATTTAGTAGCTCCCAGGTGATTCTAATACATAGCTGAGGTGGAAAGCCACTGGCTTAAGCAGCAGAGCCTGGTCCTAGACTGTGCTGCTGAGACCCGCCACGGGAAGAGTCCTTCTTCCTTTGACCCAACCAGTCCTGATGGAGTTTCCTGACAATCTCCCCTCTTGGGGGTGACTTTACCCTCTTCCTTGTTTGGCCCTGATGCTCATCTGTAGCGGTGAAAGCTACTGCCCTTCATTCCCCACGGGGACTGGAGATGCCTTCTTTTCTTCGTTTCAGGCCTTGTGAGGCCTAGAGTAGGTTGTTTGATTGACACTTTTACAGTCTGGCCTCTGTGTAAAGGTCCACTCATTCAGAATAGGAAAATCTGCTTCTGGCTCTATTTTAGGAACTAAAGCATTATTTCTTATATGCGGTAGGGGGCTAGGCCTGCCTAGAAATAAACAACTGGTCAGTCCTTTCAGTTCTTATTAGTTCAGAATACTTCAGGCCTGAAAATCAGTCTCATCTCCTGGTTCACCAGCCCTAAAGGCTAGAGCCCGAGCTGTCGGCCTCACTTCCCCAGAGCGAGAGATAAGCCTCAAAGGAGAAGCGATCAGAAAGAACCTGTGGGATAAATTAGAAGTTTCGGATTAAAATATACATACAGAGCTTCCCTGGTGGCTCAGTGGTTAAGAATCTGCCTGCCAATGCAGGGGAGATGGGTTCGAGCCCTGGTCTGGGAAGAGCCCACATGCCGCGGAGCAACTAGGCCCGTGAGCCACAACTACTGAGCCTGCGCGTCTGGAGCCTGTGCTCCGCAACAGGAGAGGCCGCGATAGTGAGAGGCCCGCACACTGCAATGAAGAGTGGCCCCCGCTTGCCGCAACTAGAGAAAGCCCTCGCACAGAAACGAAGACCCAACACAGCCAAAAATAAATAAATAAATAAATATTTAAAAAATAGTGTGGGAAAAAAAAACCATACATACATACATATATATATATATATAAAATAGATAACCAACAAGGACCCACTGTACAGCACAGGGAACTATACTCAATATCTTGTAATAACATATAATGGAAAAGAATCTAAAAAAGAATATGTATATATATATATATATATGTATACCTGAATCACTTTGCTGTATACAAAACTAACACAACATTGTAAATCGACTATATTTCAATAAAAATTTTAAAAAAAGAAAAAAGAGCCTGTAGCAAGTAGGGGACCCAGCATATCCTTAGAGTCTGAGCATATCCTCAGACTAGATTCACCAGGTTTTGGGTTACACCATTCAATGCAGCTGATGTGGGTGCATACACGGAAGTGAAGCACATAAGACCGGGTACTTACTTGCAAATGGCCAGCAAACACTCCTCTATGGTGTCCCTCTGAGCTTTGGTGAGGGAACGGCCCTTGGAAAGCCTGTATATTGTCTGCAGCGTAGAGTCGATCAAAGAGGAGTAGTGCTCTGTTCCAGCAAAGAGAGGGGCGCATCTCGTGAGGAGTGGGAGCACGGCAGAACATATGTACCTGTTCAGGGCCAGCACGGCCTCGGTGGTGCTGAGGGAAACCTAAAGAAAGAAGATTGAGACGCTGATTAGTCTCCTGGGAAAGACAGAGCCAGGATTCCCCCTGTACTGAGCTCTCATCTAGTAGGGTGGGGAGGTGTACACATGTATGCGTTTCACAGTGACAGACTGAACAACTTTCTACCTGGTCTAAAGAGACCTATTTCCCTTTTGCATCTTAAATGAAAAAGAATCAGGTTAAAAGAAACAATAAACAGAAGAAAAGCAAAGGCTAGCTGGTGCTAACTCATTCCAAATGGTCCACAAACATCTGTTCCCTTCAAAGAAGAAGCCTAAACGCTTATTAAAATCAGCTGATGACCAGTCTAACCCAACACCCTTGACATGTGCAAAGACCAACTGCCAGGCTACTGTGTTATTATTCTGGTTTTCGCTCTCTGTTTTCACCGTGTGGAGACTCACAAGCTGTCCTCTTGCGATCGTGAGATTAGTAAACGGTTACAAGCTGAGCAAGCTCTCAAACTCACTGGTTGTGTGACAATTTTACAGAGAGGAAGTGGAGCTCTGACCCCCATCACCTAATTTTTGAGCATTGTGAGCAATTTGGAATCTGATAATTGGCATGAGGGGAAGACATCACTGAAGGGAACATAAGTCTGCATGGGGAAAAAGTGTACAAGGAATAGACATCAAGGGCCTCCTCTTAAACTCTGCTGTAATCCTCATGCACAATGTTATCTCTTGCTCATTTATATTTAGTGTCACTAAGTGGGCCTTCCTTAGATTTAAGGAAGGCCCACTTAGTGACACTAAATATAGCCAAAGCATGCTTAACTACCATCTTTGAAAAGTGCAGAACTGCCAAAGAAACCTTGAGGTCCAGAGAGATGAAATATTATCCTTATTTCCTGTCATGATCACAGCCATTGTATCTGTAACACATTTCCTTTAACTTATGATCTGATAAACTGTTTTCTTTGAATGGTACATATTTCTGGGTCTTTCTATTAATTATCAAAAGTTTGCCTTCTAGGAGCTGCAGTAATCACATGGAAAGAAACAGCTAATCTTCCACATTTATCACTTTAAAAGACAGAGTTGTTAAAATGGGGAAGGAAGAGCTTTGATTCCGGTGGCTTAAAAGTTTTCAAAAGAGAATGCATGAAAATGTGTGTGCTGAGGAACTGAATACAAAACGTCTTTTGTGGTAGGTGGTGTGTAGACAAGCATGTGATTTGAACGCCAAAATCTAGAATAGTATTTGCTGTTTATTTGATCTATAAACAAGTTGAATGCTTTGATCAGGAAACTTGGGAACGTCACACAAGTTAAAAATATTTTAATATTTTAAATCAAGGAATTTATAGGAAACCTCAAAAAAATCGCTGTGGAAGCATTGTTTTAATTTTACAAAACAGCCATATGCCTCTAATGCCTTCACGGATATACCATTTCTTATCTCCATGCCACAGATAGGGGCAGAGCTCCCATTCAGACTGGGGTTCATACTGCTTTCCATTTCTGGGTGACCCCATCCATTTCTGTGTAACTCGTTCAAATGGAATCCACCCCAGTTAAGATATTGGTTAGCTGACCACCCATCACCAGAGCTCAGACCTCTATTGCTGTTGGACACCAGGTGGAGCCTTTGAGAAACTTTATGACTGATCAAGAAGATATGCCACTGGCTCTTTAAAAACAACCCTAAACTGGCCAAGATTTGTTTGAAAACTTACGCTGATCTAATTGGTCTTTCCTCCTTGGACCCAGGACTCCTGGTACACTATCTCTCTGCTTCATCCTGACTTGGGGCATCCGGCATCTATGTGTTCTAACTCCTGGGGTCTCCTGTCTTGATGTCTCTTGATGTTGGATTACCCTACCTCACACTTGACTTCCAAACTTGGATTTGCACTTGGCCTCTAACACTGACCTTGTCATGCCGCGAGCTTCGGCCTATCCTTCCTGATGGTCAGTGCACGTAACTTAAGGAGTGAGAGTATGAAGAGTATTTCCAGTCTATCATGCTGCCAGCCATCCTTTTTCATAAGTGACAGAGCCATAGTTCTCACGTGAGGGAGATTTTGTCTCCCAGGGTACCTCTGGTGAATTGCTTTGGGGGGGGGGTGTGCTACGGGTATGTAGTACCAGTAGAGGCCCGGGATGCTTTTAAACATTCTACGATGCACAGGGTGCTCCCCACCGCCACCTCAAAGAGTGCTGAGCTTGGGAAGCCTTGCCCTAGAGGGAGCTAGACTGAATATCTGAGGTCCAGTTTACCTACACATAAGTCTCTGGACTAATAAATTCACATCTGCCATTTCTTGGTTCTTCTATTTTCTCACCCTTTAAAGCAAACTGTTAGTATGTCATCAGTGAGTAGATAGAAACTATTCACTTCTAATTCCAATGTTAATCATTTAAAATGATGGAAAAATAATTTTTCTTATTTTAACCACTTACTGTATCTAAAGAGGCAGAGGCTCTTAAGTCAGGTAAAAATCCAACTTCCAACAAGTGGAGCAGGAAAGTTTGATCCTTTATACCATAAACACGGTCCAAGAACAGCACCATGGGTGCCTTGTGGTCGGGGCAGAAGTTGGCCGCCATATCTGGTTCGCTGATTGATCCATCTGAAAGACACACAGAGAATGTCATTTCCCCTTTTCTAGCTCCACAGTCTCAAATGGAACACAGAGTTTGTCTGGCTATGGCTTGTTCTCCTGACAAGAAACAGGAATTTTAGAAATAATACACTGTTGTGCTAGAGTCAGCGTATACCGGCTTGGAAGAACTGACTGTTAAAATTTCAGGAATTTTGTGAGCCAGTTATTAGATATGCCCATTATTAAAAATTATGATTTGCAATTAAGTATATTATATTTTAAAAGGTAACAAGTACTCAAAGATCACCACTTCCTAATTATTGTACTATAAACTATACTTGAGGTTATTTACATCTGTTGTATTTGTATGTGGGAAGCACAGTACAACAGGGTGCTATGTGCATTCTCTGTCCAACTCCATGCTCAGTGGTATCACATTGGGAGCTTGAAATTGGTGGGTAAATGCCAGGAATCAGGGCTTGATTTATTGCTTTGTTGAATGATGAAGAAAGTGAGGGAGAAAAATGTAAAGCAGATTAAACTGAAAAGTGTGTCATGCTTACAGCCACTGTAACATAAATAGCACAAAACTGAGGAAATACTCTTTCAGTATTTAGAAACTATTATTTGATTTGGGTGAAATTTAGATCAGATCATCCAAGAATTCTAACCTTATTTTAATAGAGTGGTTCAAAGATAAAGTGGGGAAATATCATGAAGAAAATAAAAATTTCTTGACTTGGAGAACAAAAAGGATCTTGAAAGAGGATAAAAAAGAAAGTCTTCCTCCTACTGTTTTGTTAACACCAAAAACTAGGAAAGAGAAGCCCTACATGATCAAGCTAAAGTCATAGCTTATATAAATACTGTACTTCGTAAGGCACCCTGAGAGCCGCAAACATTTAGCGCTATCCAGCCCAGAACCTAATGCAGCCCAGGCACCTGTGCAGGGCTCTGAGAGAGCAAGGAGAGAAGACACCTTCCAGACAGGAGGTTGCCTGCTTCTCCTCCCCTGAGCACCAGGGGGAGCTGTTTGCAAACATTGGAGGCTGAATTAATCTCTCAGACACGTGGTGTTCTGAGGAACAGTATTTTTACCGGATACTAATGAGTGCTTTGTGTTCAAAAAGTTTGGGAAACACTGAGTTCAACATTTATTTTCTTTATCATATGTTTTCTCAGAGCCTTTATAATCTTAATGTGCTTCATGAAGTTGTAAAATGTGATATATTCAAGAATGATGTCACCAAGATGGGGGGGTAGGAGACCCCAGCCTTGCCACCCGCCCCCCAAAGATCAACAATTAAACACCTATCCATGAACCAAACCAGTCTGGGAGAGCTCAGGGATCCACTTAAGAAACTTCAACAGAATGGAACAAAAACTCTGAGAGTACGTGTACAAAAAGGGCAGGAAGGGTAGCTTCATTTTGCCTGCATCGCAGTGGCAAGAGTGAAACTCCTCAGCTGGAAAGAGTTCCTTTTGCCAGAAAGCGAGGGTGAGCTGGGTGATCGGCTTCCCCAGCCTTCTGGGGCACTGCATGAAGGACTAGCTTTGGTTTCACCCCACCCAGAGACTGGCAAAGCTGAGATGTCTAGAGATGGCTAGGAACAAGGAAGAAGGGCAGGGGCTACGAGTATCAGCGACACAGTAGGAGCCACTGTGGTTCCCAGTGACCTGCTTGCTGAGGACCCAGCAGCTTCTGCCACTGAAGAAACCAAAAGCCAGCACAGCCGCCACAAAATCCAGATTTCACCAGTTTTTGTCCCACAGGATTTTGTGTTCACAGATGCCCAGTCACCTGACTCTCTCCCCAGTGCCTCTCCTGCAACAGCCAGAACCCAAAATCCGCACTGGCAGCCTGCCCCAGCCTCTGTGGTCGTGCAAGTACAAGATGCCACCTAGACCCCTTCAGCTGAAGGGTTAGTCACTCCAGCTGTGCACCTGCACGCTGCCAGCCCAGCTCTCATCACTGGCCTCCACTGCTGTGCGTGCACCCAGGTGAGAGACCCTGCAGGCACGGGAGTGCACGCTGATAGCCAGGGTCTCCGCAGGTGCTAGTGTACCCACAGTTGGCTCTGGTCTTTGCTGTTGGTCCCTGCCATTGCCACTACGTGTGTGTCTGCAGTTGGCCTCTGCCACTACACAGTCACCTGCAGCTGGTCCCTGCAGCCAAGTGTATGTGTACCACTGGCTCTGGCCACCACCACTGCCTACCCTGGTCCCTAGTTACTAGAACCTAGAAGCACTGCTTAGGACCCCAACAGCCCTTGAAACCACTGCGGACCCCAGGCAGCACTTGCCAAGGTCCATGCAGTTGTCAGTGTTGTTGACCCCAGTGGCCTGAGTCAATAAGACATCATGCCCCCTCTGGACCTGAAGCTGCCGCACACCCCCGTACTTGGTGCCCTGTACCGTTAGACCTCGGGTCACAGTACACTTTAATGAACCCCACCTGAAGGTGAGGCTCTTTCTTTACCACAGTCAGTCCATAACGTCTGGAAGAGGTGACTGCTTCTTCAAAGGCACAGATACCTATGCAAGGCTACAGGAATCATGAAGAATAAGGGAAACATGACAGCACAAAAAGAACACAGTAAACTTCTAGTAACTGAACTCAAAGAAATGGAGATACATGAATTGCCTGTCAAGGAATTCAAAATAATTATTCTAAAGATGCTTAGAGTGCTACAAGAGAATCCAGATAAACAACTTAATACAGAGAAAACAATACAAGAACAAAATGATAAGTTCAACAAAGAGACAGAACAGAACATTAAAAACATAAACAAGAACAGAAAAGAGATACTGGTGCTGAAGAATACAATGACTGAATGGAAAAATTCAATAGAGAGCTTCAACAGCACACTGGACCAAGCAGAAGAATCAGTAAACTCAGAAACAGATCATTTGAAATTAACCAGTAAGCAGAGCAAAAAGAAAAAAGAATGTATAGGAATGAAGAAGGTCTTACAGGGCTTAAGGGACACCATTAAGAGAAACAATTCACATATCACTGGAGTCCCAGGAGAAGAGAGGAAGAAAGAGGCAGAAAGCTTATTTAAAGAAATAATGGCTGAGAACTTCCCAATCCTGGGGAGATATTTGGACATCCAAGTTTATAAAGCTGATATGTCACCCCCCAATTTCAATCCCAAACCATCTTCTCTAAGACACAGTATAATAAAACTGTCTAAAGTCAGAGACAAAGAGAAAATTTTAAAATTAACAAGAGAAAAAAATTTTTTTCATGCAAGGGAACCCCCATTAGACTATCAGTGGATTTCTCAGCCAAAACCTTGCAGACCAGGAAAGAATGGAATGATATATTCGAAATGCTGAAAGAAGAAAACTGCCAACCAAGAATACTGTACCCAGCAAATTGTATTTCAGGAATGAAGGTGAGATAAATGCTTTCCCAAACAAATAAAAGTGGGGGGAATTCATCACCACTAGGCCTCACTTATAAGAAATGCTGAAAGGAGTTCTTCAAACTGAAATGAAGGGATAGTAATTAATAACATGAAAAAATATGAAAATATATCACACATTGTTAAAGCTAAGTATATAGTCAGATCCAGAATACTCTAATACTGTAAGGAAGGAAATAAGAAAGATCAGAGCAGAAATAAATGAACTGAGAATAGAAAACAATAAAAATTATCAACAAAACTAATAGTTGACTTTTTGAAAAGATAAACAGAATTGACAAGCCTTTAACTAGACTTACCAAGAAAAAGAGAGAAGACTGAAATAAATAAAATTATAAATGAAAGAAGAGACATTACAACTGATAACACACAAATAGAAAGGATCAGAACAGACTACTATGAACACTTATATGCTAACAAATTGGACAACCCAGAAGAAACTGAAAAATTCTGGAAACATAGAAGAAAACATAGTGGGTAAGCTCCTTGACAGGGTCTTGGCAATGATTTTTCTGGATATGACATCAAAAGCAAGTATTGACAAGTGGGACTACATTAAACTAAAAAACTTCTGTATAACAAAAGAAACAATCAACAAAATGAGAAGACAACCTACAGAATATGAGAAAATATTTGCAAACCATATATCTAACAAGGAGTTAATATACAAAATATAAAAGGAACTAAAAAAAACTCAACAGCAAAAACAAAAACAAATAATCTGATTTAAAATGGGCAAAGGACCCAAATAGACATTTTCCCAAGACATGCAAATGGCCAACAAGTACGTGAAAAGATGCTCAACATCACTAACCATCAGGGAAAAGCAAATCAAAACCACAATGAGATATCACCTCACACCTGTTGAATGGTTATTATAAAAAACAAAAACAAAAACAAAAAACCAAGGGGTAACAAATGCTGGTGAGGATATGGAGACAAGGGAATCTTTGTGCATTGTTGGTAGGAATATAAATTGGTGCAGCTAATATGGAAAACAGTGTTGAGGTTCCTCAGAAAAATTATAAATAGAACAACCAAATGATCCAGCAATCCCACTTCTGGATATATAGCCAAAGGAAATGGAATCACTATCTCAAAGAGATATCTGCATCCTTATGTTCACTGCAACATTACTCACAATAGCCAAGATACAGAAATAAAATAGTCTAAGTGTCCATAGATAAATAGATAAAGAAAATGTGGTATGTATACATATATATACAGACACACACAAACACACACAAAGGAATATTATTTAGCCATAAAAACAAGGAAATCCTGCCATTTGCAACAACATGGATGGATCTTGAAAGTATAAGGTTAAGTGAAATAAGACAGAGAAACACAAGTATTGTATAATCTCACTTATATGTCAAATCTAAAATAATTGAACTCATAGAAACAGAGAGTAGATTCATGGTTACCCCGTGTTGGGGGAAGTGAGAGAAATGGAAGATGTTGGCCAAAGGGTACAAACTTCCAGTTATAAGATTAATAAGTTTTGGGGACCTAATGTACAGCATGGTGACCATAGTTACCAATACTGTATTGTATACGTGAAAGTTACTATGAGAGTAGAACTTAAAGGTTCTCACCGTAACAACAACAACAACAAATGGTAATTATGTGAGGTGAAGTATGCATGAACTAACCTTATTTTGGTAAACATTTTGCAATATCAAATCATAACACTGTATACCTTAAAATTATATAACATTATATGTCAGTTATATCTCAATAAGGATGGAAAAAATGTGATATATTCCATAGATTCCCCAAAGTGGCTGACTGCAAACCCCTTGCTGACATGTACACCAATTAATCTCTTTTATAAAAATGTTTCTTGGAACACTAGTTTTGGGAAACTCTATAACAAAATCATGCTATCTTTTCAATTCTTCCGTCTGCTAAGAGGAAACTGCCTGGATAGCAGGTGGAGTGACATGGAGAACCTGTGTGCTTTTGGGAGAGTACAGGTTTTGTAAAGTTAATAAGGATTGATGCCGAATGTCACATGTAGCACAGGGGGAAAACTCTTTATGATCCATGGCTGCGAGGTACATAGTACTGTGGTGCAAGGGAGCCTGGGTCAGACCCTATCCTTTTGTTGCTCTGGCTGGCTGCACAAGCTGGGGGCACAGAGGCAAAGGAGAAGGAAGGTCTGGTGAGAGATCTCATTGGTTCCAATCCATCAGCCTCCTTCCAGAGGGTTGGAGTTCAGAAGACAGCGAGGTCTGGACTAGCCGTACTTATAGGAAATGGGGTACGGGAGTCTCAACGCGGGGGAGCAGGGGAGACAGCAGCCGGCTGGAGCTGGGAGGAGAGGACTCCTCAACACCAGAAGAAGAGCAAGATACTTCGCCTGTGCAGCCTTCCCCGCACTAGGAGGTTGGGAGGAGCCCTGCACTGCGGATGGAGTCCTGCTGTGAGCAGGGGGCCCTGGGGAGACCGGCAGGGCTCAGCCTCCAGCAGCTTCCCTTACCTTTGTTCAGGGAGGGCAGTTTCAAGGGGATGCTGATGATTCCAACCAAGTCCTCGGTGGGGACCAGGGAGCGCAGGATGGACCTGATCCGGATGGCCTCCCCCTTTCCTGTCTGGATAAGCTGCAAGGGAGGTTTGGAGAGTAAGATAAATGAGGTTCCCACACTCCCGCTCCACAAACCTGGGGCAGTAAAATGGTTCTCCTTGTCGGGGCGATGGGGTGGGTACACGTCTATGTTTCCCTAATTGTTCTAGACATGTGCGACCACAGGAAGAAGAGGAGCTTTCTCTTGATTTTCTAGAAGAGGTGCTACTGAGGGAATGACTCTGGCCAAGGAGGGCTAGTGTGTTCCTTTGCCGCGACAGCAATGGTCATGCCATTTTGGCATCAAGTCCCAGCAGTGAAGGTGCAGCCTGTCCTCAGTGTGACTGCAGTACCAGGAGCTCTTGGTGGCGATGACAGGAGTGGTGACAACGTGGCCACGACTCCAGACCCTGGAATTCTGCTAAATGTAGAAACGACTTAGGAATTTCGATTTCCTAAAAGTTTGATTAATGCTGGGACTAGGGCAGTAAAAGGGGTGCAGAGGATGTCAGAGAGAACGTGAACACCTCAAGGGAGTTATCCGGGGACGGATAACCTGACCCTATGGCCACGGGTGGGACGTACAGGTGCACATTCTCTTGTATCTGGGGGCAGCAGGTGCGCTTCTGGGCACAGGCTCTTAGCCAGCAATGGAACTGTCATGAGCTCAGGACTGACTCTACCCAGGAGGGAGCTGGATGACATGCTGAGACATAATGCTTGAAGGACTGGAGACAGGGGAACACCTGTGTGTGACCCTAGCTGCCACCTCTCATCCCTGTGGGCAGAGGGGAGGCTGTCAGTGATGACGGCATCGCCCCTCCCCCTCACTAACAGAGGACGGGCCAGGGGAGAAGTGTCTGTGTGTGTGTGTGTGTGTGTTTATAAGGTATTGAGTCTGAGGGGCAGCAAGCAAGGAGGAAACGCCTTCCCAGCGGGGCTCTGATGACTTAGCTATCCCATGCTGCCTGTCTTCCCGAGACTAGGCAAACGGTGTAACCTGCTTTTTGAAGTGATTACAGGTGATCTGGGGAAATGACAGCCTGCCCCAAGACTGTAGGATACCCTAGTACTTCCCTAGCCCCCTTTCAAGTTTCCTTTATTTGTTTAAGGGCACAGAAATGGCAAGATGGGCCTATGTGGGTAAGGTACAAGTTCCACAGTAGGAACTGGAATACTAAGCTAAGAATTCTGATCAGCCTCGCTTTGAAGATTTAGACTTTCTCCTCTCCACAGTACTTTTATCCTAGATTCTTCCATACTGGAATAGTTTCCCTAAACACTTGTAGATGGATTTGCAAACAGGCTACATCATTTATTAGATAAGACCATGACATACTGGAAGAAAGATAAGAGTGAATGCTTTAATGCAATGTCTTTCAAACTGTAGTCATGACCAATTAGTGGGCTGTAAAATCATTTAGTGGATTGTCACCAGCATTAAAAAGCATGAAATAAATGAGTATAGAATAGAAAATATTAGAGTGCATTATCCATAGTAAGGATAAACTTTGTTTCTGGAATATATGTATACTAGGTTGCAATGTAAATTGTATTTCTTACTATGATCAAAACAAATTTTTTTTTTTGGCCAGAAAGAAAGTTTGAAAGCCACTACTTTGTTTCTGTCTTTCATTAGGATTAAACAAATACAACATATCCACTGTTATCTTGGCAGTGACCAAATACATAACCTCATCAACACCAGAAACCACTGTTTATGTCATCCCAATCTGCACTGCAAGTACTTTTAGGAGACGCTCTGACATAATCCAATTGCAGTGAGCACTGCGGAGAGAGGCAGGCACCTGAGCCCTGAATGAGCAAGTCAAACAGTTCTTTTAAAGAGTTAACCAAGTATTTCTTTAAATATAAAAAGCTATCTTTTCTGTTTTCCTACAAGAAGCAATTATTTCTTCTCTCACTTATGATGTGAGTCTTCATGAGAAATAAGGCCAATCTCTTTCTCCACCCCCAGCAGAGATGAAAAAAGGAAGGTGAAAACATAACTTTTTAGTTCAAAACTGGACGTCTGAGAAGACATGCCATAAAAACAGAAACATTTTTTTTAGTACGTCTGTAAAGCTTACCTCTGGGAAATAAGCAAACATGAACCATGACTACCTTCCTGATGCCTGACACCATGGTTGTCAAGAAAGGATTTTCCATGTACAATCAAGAAATCAAGCTGGTCATATTTTGACCAAGTTGAGGCGTAGGAAAACATGGTTTTGGGAGGCTTTTGAAACAGAATACGTATCAGATATGCCCTATTAGTGTCACAGAGAAATCACACAACGCAGAGATCTTCCCAGGAGTCATTCCTTAGAAAACTGTAGAATCAGCTACGAGAGATGGAAACTACTTTTGATGTTGGCTAAAAGCAACAGAGAGAAAGGCATGTTCACAAATGCCAGAGTCAGAAGAAGAAATGACATTCATGAAATCTACAGTGTTCCTGGTTCAAGCCCCCCAAATCTGCTCCCTGGGAACCCATCACTTACGTGCATTTCAGGAGCACAGCGGCCCAGCAGATCTATAAGAGCCGAATAAAATGACATAATTGCATTGCCCATGTGCACAATCTCTTCTTCATCTTCATGGTCCTCCGTGCTGCTGAGAGAGAACCAACACAAGGAGGTGTAGGAAGCCTGGCAGGTGGGGCCATGTTTTAGACACGATATGGAATCACTTTCTCTGCTCACCCTGGGCAACACGCATCCTTTCCATTGGGCTCCTTCTCTCCCTCTAGTTGTCAATGAGGTGGTTTAACTCACCAAGCTCAAGGGACCCAAATATTTGTTCATGACATTCCTAGGGTCCCATGAACTTTACTGACATGAACAGATCATGCAGACCACACATACTCATGGAGCTGCACTGTGACCCCCAAAGCTCCCACCAACCTTTCCTTCCCTTTTCCTTCCTTAATAGACATGGAAAGCACATTGGACAAGAAGTCAGAAGGGTCAAGTCCAGGTCCTGGCCCTGCTGCTAACAAGCTATTTGACTCTGGGCCTCAGTTTTTCTCATTTTACACGAGAAATTTAGGACAGTTTATGTTCGGGGTTCTATCTAACTCTACCAGATCACCTACCAGAACTAATGACCCCCCCCCCCAAAAAAAAAGGGAGCCACTGGCTGAAAAGTTACCTCTGCTGAGTTATATCCCATCTCTAGATTCTGGGGTCTAATCTAGAGGCTGCAATAAAAGGGAAATGTTCACAAGACATAATGAAAGGAAGGTCACGAGGCAATCTGATAATGTACTAACTATGTCTTTAACCATTAAATACCAAGAGTTTTAGTGTTGTGATTTTTCACATTCTGCAGCTTTCTTTTTACCTAAGGAATCAAATCAAACACTTTCAGAAGAGGGAGTGGAGGGTACTCGCTCTTCTTAAAAGTGAGGTATGAGATGGGACACCAAGGTTCGAAATACTGAAGGGAACAGGCTGGGATTACACAGTGACTGGAACCCTGTTGGTCCAGGCCCCTTAGGCTGGATACAGCTTCCTCCCATCGGGATGCCATAGGGAGGCGCAGTGAGGGCTGAAAGAGCTTGCTGACTCCTCCATTTGCCAATTGGCCTGAGTGGAGTAGGAGAAATGGAGAGGGGTGAAGATGATACTGATCACTAGGCTTACTGGGAGTCAAGATAACAACAAGCTTGGCAAAGTGATCTAAAATGTCTGAGCCACAACTGCAAAGAGCCTGTGCTTTCTCTACCAGGGGGAGGTTATGGACGTTTGCTTTATCATGCGTGTACTGGGAATATTTTAGAGCTCACCAACCATATGGGGGTGAGAAGACAATTCATTCACTTACACTTCTCTCTTGTACCCCTGCGAGGGGAGGTCGAGGGCTGGGTTCTCGGAGATCTTAATGGCGCCTTGCATGGCCGCCAATAGACCATTTCCTCCTTCACCCCGCAGGGCCGGGCCGAAGCACTCGGGGCGTCTGATGAGCAGCTTGACCACGACGCTAGCGTTTTCTTCCACACTTTCACCTAAGGGAAAGAAGCATTATTACCGTCTCATTGGAGAGAACAACCCCGGAATTGATTTCTCTTTGGCCACGCCAGGTGGCTTGTGGGATCTTGGTTCCCAGACCAGGGATTGAACCCATGTCCTCGGTAGTGACAGTGCAGAGTCCTAACCACTGGACCACAAGGGAATTCCCCCAGATTTGATTTCTAATTGACGAGGCTGGGAGAACAGTATTTGATTGATCTTGTCACATACTCTTAAGATTAGGAGGTAATACTGATGCAGAGAAAGGGGAGCTTTGATAAATTACGTCAGACTCTATTTATCTGAAGTATTACAATTAACTGATATAGAACAGCCTTACTTCTCAGTTCAGGATTTTGTGCTATTCACATTATTTCGCTATATTTAGGTCCTCAGAGGGCAAGAAATACACTACTGAGTCTGCCATGGATTACTGATTAATTCACAAGTGACTTTACCTCTTTATTAACTCCCTGAGGGGTGCTTAATAGGTATTTCCTTCCTTCCTTGAAAGGAGGTAAGATGGTAACTCAAGCAGGTGTGCCTCAATTAACATCTGGAGAAGTGACATGCTAGCTCCTGAGCTGTCTTCTCTCAGAGTCTAATACATACCCCAGAACAACCAGGTCTAATACATACCCCAGAACAACCAGGTGGGGATGTACCTCAGGGCATTTCTGAAATCATTTATCCAGGTGAGAATCTACTTGGTAAAGTTTTCTTGGTTATTCTTAGACTAGCTCTGTGGGGAGCTAAAGGTTGGACAATTGTATTTTGCTGGTATTTTTCTTTGGAAGAACCGTAGACAACTAAGACAGGGTATCATTTCCCAAAGAAGTAATTAAGCAGTGAACTATCACATGTAGAGAGGGATAGCCAATGCTTCTCAGAGCCAATATTTATAATCAAAAGTAGTTTTATAGCTTGTTCAAACAATTTCATGAAACACACTTTCTGTCTCAGTGTCTCAGGCGACAACTTAATTTGTGTCTAAGAATTTATCCCTGGGCTAATAAGCCTCAAAGACAAGATTTTTGATGTTGTATATTGGATGAAGCCTAAAGAAAAACTTTTTAATAAAATCATTAGATATTATTAGAGGATTGAGCTCTATAATAGATAGCATCTTGATATGCTGTTGTAATATTATTTATTCTTGTATTAAAAATTTCCTCCAATCTTAGCAGGTTAAGGCAGTAACTATTATTTCACAGTTGCTGTAGTCAGGAATTCGGGAGTGACTAAGTGAGGTGGTCCTGCCTTGGGGTCTCCCATGAGGTTGCAGTAAGAATGTCAGCCAGCGCTGCAGTCTTCTGAAGGCTTGACTGGACGTGGAGTATCAGCTTCCACGCTCACTCACATGGCTGTTGGCAGGAGGCCTCAGTTCCTCACCATGTGACCTCTCCATAGGGCTCCTTGAGTGTTCTCATGACATGCCAGCTGGCTTCCCACAGAGCAAAGGATCCAAGAGAGAGGGTAAGGCAGAAGCTGCAGTACCTTTTACAACTTTGTCACATACTGTCACCTGCCATATCCTATTCATGAGAAGTGATTCACTGAGTCCAGCTCACACTCAAAGGGAGAAGAAGCAGCTCCGTCTTTTGGAAGAAGGAGCATGGAAGAATTTATAGATATATTTTAAAACTATCACAGGAGTTTAAGTTCTGTTTGATGAAAAATTTTATGAATCAACTTAGAGAAAAGCATTCGAATGGGAACCCTTAAAATCTGGCTTCTCTTCCAGATTTTTAGCAAATCCCTGTGTGAGTATGTACCCTGCACAGTCTCACTGGGTCTCATTTGCCCTGTTGAGATGCTTGTGCCTCTTCTAGCTTTAGAGTGAGTCTATTAGTTTAAACCTATATGCAGAGATTTCTTCCACCATGCCCACGGCATCAGAAGGGCTGAGCTTGCTGTTCAAATATTTGAAACTAACTTGTGCCCACACAAACTCACAAGTGAACACACTGCTGTGTCTCACAGCCCTGCAGAGTCTATCCGTAGTCCTGGTCAAGAGCTTGGCCTGCTGACATCCCCTTTTATCACTTGACCTTCTACACCACAGGTAAAATTCAGGATTGTAAAGTATATACCTCTGTAAGTTTTAGAACTGTGTAACTAGATTCAGAATATTTCATTAAACTGAATTTATACAGCCCATCAGCATGCATTCACTATTTTATAGCTCAATCCTTCAAGAAGAGACTGAAATTTTTATAAAGAAGCTTTTCTTCAGGTTTCATCTAATATAACACCAAAAAAGAATTTGCTTTTAATTAAACCAGAATCCATGTGAAGAAAATTCTCAGGAGATGCTAAAAAGGTAAAAGAATCACAATAATGGTATAGTGGAATGAATCAGGGAAGGAAAGGAACCCAAGGAGAAGGCTGAGTGATACTGTACAGTTTATAGAAGAGCTCAGATAAAGAGGTGATGCTAAGACTTAAGGACATGTTTTCCTATGAGGTGAACCTAGCATTTATACATGATAGAGTTTAATCACAGAGGGATACTTAAAGAAAAGCACCATTATAATCAGCATATTTGAAAGCAAATATTCTTAGTTACAGACATAACTCACAGTTGGCTACTTTCAAATGTTGTTCGCCCCCGAAACTTATCAGGTAGCACACTCTTAGTTGTCATTTTCTATTACAAGAATAATGAAGCTAAAACTTTGAAATTGTAAGTGTCAAAAAATGGAGAAAAAACCCAACCCTGTTAGTCAAGCTTATTTAAACACTGTGCTCTGATTCTTTCAGTTCTCAGAATGGAAACACTTGTGGGTCAGCCCTTTACCAGCATACTGAAATTAACTTAGCTCTTGCCAAAGCGATCAGCATCATGGAATTTGACGGAACGTGGACCGCAATGTCCAAAAGAATTGGAAAAATTAGGCTATGATTTCTATATTGAGTTTGCTATTGAAATTCATTTGCCAAATTAGCCTTATTTTATCTGAATCTCAGGTCTTCAAATCTAAGCTAATTAGGTTGGAGCTACAATGGACCCAGGAAGCCATCACTTGATCACTGAATTGTGGTCATCTGTGGGGGATGCAGAGGGCACCCTGCAATAGGAAGGAACTGAAATGAAACCACTGATGCTAATTGGAGAGGGGACCAAGGAAAAGAATTTCTCAAGGCTTCACAAGGTAGAGAGGATGGCCTGATTAGAAGAGAGAGAACATTCTCTTCCTAATTACCTGTAGCTCAGGAAGTCGGACTGCCAACCAAATCCACAGTGGGGAAGCCGAATACTGACTTAAGGGCATTTTTCAAGGGAGAGAGAGATCTGAGGTAAGCTAGTTTTGCCCAGGGGCTTACAGCAATGTTTTTGCTGGAGTTCCAAATGAATAATAAGCTTAACAGCAGTGTGTATGTTCACAGAGCCTTTCTTCAAAGGCTCTAAACACTGCCTTCGCATTATGATCTTCTTTTCAATGTTCCTAAGAAGTTGGATGGAAATGGAATGACTCTCCTCATTTTAACCAGAAGCAGTCATTCTCACCACAGGGATGATTAGTAACGATGAAATGATTTTACCTTCCGCCCATCGCTTTTCTTACTCTCTCTATTCTAAACACAATCCCTGTTTTAAGTTCCTTTGCCTGGAACTTTGCCTTTCTCATTCCTTTGACATAAAACCTTGATCTAGGTAACTCCACTTCATCCTTCAGGACCAGCTTAGACTTGGAAGCCCCAGAGGATCTAGTCCTCTCAAATACCCTATCCTCTTCCTTAAAGCATTGCACACAAGTATAATTAATGCATTGTTTGTATCTGTTTCTACTTTTCTCACTAGACTGTATATTTAATAAGAACAGGGCTCATGTCTGAATGATCTAACCCTGTATGCTCAAGCCTCTTGTTAACCTCACGTAGAGGCTTGAAATGATCAGATGGAACGCTGAGGGTGACTCTCCATCACTGCATTATCAGGCCAATTATCAGCCTTTGTTTGCAGGGACCAAGGCTGTCCGTTTCCTAGGATTATAAATTTGAGAACGTCTTAGACATTTTAATCCTAACCATCCCCGGTCATCAGTACCAATCACGCTGAAGAATGGTTATTACATCTTCTTCTAACTCTAAAAACATGAATGTACGAACCAGCTGATTCTTTTAAGCATTCATTCCTACTATGCCCTTCAAAGCTAACATGCTACTTTGTACTCTTGATCCTAAAAGACTTTTCCTCCATTGTTATTGAGACATAAATGACACATCCTAAAAGTTTTATGGCTCCCAGCTCAACGCCCCCCCAGTATGCTCTCCCCCAACTACTCTGTTAAACTATGTCCATTTCTTCCTTCAAGGTGTTATTCAACATTTGCCTTCTTCCCCAGGCATTCCTATATTCACTTCACCAGATTCCAATAAGCACCATCATTTCTGGCCTGCCAGCAGTCACATGTCTCACTATGTAGGTAGGTGTAGTTGAGTTTTTAGTATGTATGTATGTTGCTGATCATTTTACTTGGGTTTTCTCTGTTTGCTGCTTTGATTTGTAAGTGACTTCAGGGCAGAACTTCTAGAGCATGTCCCCTGTCACTTCTCATAACCCCTCTTCACATGTCACATGATGGATGCCCAGCTTATGACCGCTGATGATCACGCTGCCTAGGGAAACAGATTCAGCAAAGCTGGGACATACTGTGTTCCTCACAGATAAGCTTGTAGCCTGAGGAAGATATCACTAAAATACTCCGAGGACTCTAAGAAGGCACAGAATTCCTTTTCCTTTCTTTTTGCAGATTTGTAAGGAATCTTTTCCTACTTGGTACTACGTTAGGAAGGGATTAATCAGACACCCAGACACATCTGTGTGTACACTGGCTATAAAGTTTGCAACTCCTGGGTTAACAGAAACTTGTCAGCTTCAGTACTCCTAGAGTTAAACACAACCCAAGGCTTCCCAGAAAGCTGATAAAAATAATGTGGAGAAAATGATATGCTTTAAGAAGTGCTTTTGAAGACAAATCTTCTTTAAGAAGATTTAACACCAACTTTAATAGAAACTAGTAAAATAATGTTAGAAAGAATTTTCTAATTCTATTATTTTGATATAGCAAGAGCTTTTTTTTATTTTTTACTTTTTTTAACATCTTTATTGGAGTAAAACTGCTTTACAATGTTGTGTTAGTTTCTGCTGTACAACAAAGTGAATCAACTATATGTATACATATATCCCCATATCCCCTCCCTCTTAGCAAGAGCTTTTGATTTGCCTTTAAAAAAAAATTTTTTTTAAACATTAGCACCAAACAGAAATTAAATAATTCCACAATTATTGATCAGCTCAAAGGAGGAAATGCTATTTCTCCTTGTTCATTAGGGAGAAAGTGTTATCAAGGCAATACTACATAATGGTTTGAGTACAGTTTGGTCTCTGGAGCCAAACTGCTCTGGTTGAAATCTTAGGAAAAGCCTTACTAGCTGTGTGACTCCGGGAAAGGTACTTAATCTCTCTCAGCATAGGGGTGTTTATCCATAAAATGATGAAGATAACTGTATCTAACTCATTGGATTGTTGCATCAAATGAATAAGTTAATACATATAAAAGTGCTTTGAACCATGCCTGGCACATGAAAATGCTAAGTGCTAGCTGTTATTACCACCGCCACCATCCTCACCACGCACTACCACCTACCACAGTCACCCCTATAACCCACTATGACCGTCTGCCACCCAGCCATAATATACCACCACCACTACCATCACCCACTATGACCACCCCTACCATCACTCACCACTACCCACGAAACATTATCACCACACTTACCATCACTAACCAGCACTCACCTTGATCACCTCACACAACCCACGATGGCTACCACTCAACCATCATATCCCATCATCACTGTCATCACCAGTCACTACCCACTATTACTACCCTCACTATGACTCATCCATCATCACCACCTACCACCAACCCACCCCCACCATCACCATCACCCACCATAACCACCCCCGTTATCGATCATGATCACCCATAACACCTTCATCTTTCGCTGCTGAGCACAGGCCACAAAAGTGGCCGGGAAGTCCTTTTTAATCACCTCTTAGATATAAAGACTTTGAAATAAAGATGTAAAGACAAAGAGCTTTGAGATCCCAAGGAATCCGTTTATGAGAGTCTTCCCATTTCAAATGCCCTAATACTCTTGTAAGGATCACAATAACAATGCCAACTAACACAACTGCAGGCTTACTACATTTCTGGCAGTGTGCTAATCTGAGTTTTCCATGGATTACTTCATTTAAGCCTCACAACAACTCTGTGAGATATATGCAGTTATTATCTCTGTTTTATATACAAAAAACCCCCGAGGCTAGGAAAGTTTTAGCAACTTGCGTAAATTTACAGAGCTAGTGATGGAGTCATATCTGAACCCAAGATACTCCATCCTCCAGCCCAAACTCTTCCATGTCATTCTGCTGTGACTGAGCCACTCTATCTCCTCTAGGTGCTCAACAAGATTCTAATTTTTTCTTTCTCCATACTTGCCATCCCTCTCTCTTTCATGCTCTCCCCTGTGACAGTCCACTCCTACCATTTCAACTGCAGGTGACCTGCAAGTCTACTCGGTCCCAATCTGTTGCCTGATTGATCTCTATCCTATTACCCCAATTAGGGGCATCTCCATTTGGGGTTCGCAAATCATTACCTGAATCACACAAGCTCATTATCCCCCATCTCAAACCATTTTCTCCTTTGAACCATCCTTATTTCTTTTCTCCCTACCCTTAAATCTCCAAGCTTCAGGACTTCCCTGGTGGCGCAGTGGTTAAGAATCCACCTGCCAGTGCAGGGGACAAGGGACACGGGTTCAACCCCTGGTCCGGGAAGATCCCACATGCCATGGAGCAACTAAGGTCGTGTGCCACAACTACTGAGCCTGTGCTCTAGAGCCCGTGAGCCACAACTACTGAGCCTGTGTGACACAACTACTGAAGCCCCTGCACTCCAGAGCCCATGCTCCGCAGCAAGAGAAGCCACTGCAATGAGAAGCCCGTGCACCGCAATGAGGAGTAGTCCCCACTCGCCGCAACTAGAGAAAGCCCGTGCGCAGCAATGAAGACCCAACACAGCAAAAAAAAGAAAAAAAAAATCTCTAAGCTTCAAAGTGACTTCTGTTCCTTTTCTGTCAACATACCCAGGGCCCAGCCACCAGAGTCATCACCACCAGCAAGTCCTATAAATTCTGTCTCTGTAATTTCTTTCCAGCTGATCTCCTCCATCCCATTCCCATCACCACCATTATAATTCAGAAACTCATTATCCTAACCTGGGCACAGAAGTTCCCAGTGGTTGCCATCAATCTCTCTTCTGATAAAAATTTTCCCAGTTCTCTGCACACTGAATCAAGACAAAACTCTTCAGCTTAGCATTTAGATTCTCCCTAGTATAGCTGCCTACCTATCTTTTAAACCTCATCTCTTACCACTGTCAACCATGTATCTATCCTCTAGATCAGCCAATCACTGTGTTTTCTGAGCATGTGTGCTTTAGCTCTCAGGCCACTGTTCAAGCTTCTCCCTACCTGGATCACCTCTCCTGCATCTCTGCATCTGGAAATCTGACCCTTCAAAGCTCATCTCTAATATCACCTCCCCCAGGAGGCTTTTTCTGATCTCAACAGGATGTGAGCTTCCCCTCGTGAAATCCTCTATCACTCTGTCCCTACCTTACTCCACACCTTATTATAGTGACCTCTATCCATGCCTGTTCCACTTACTAGACTGTTAATTCTTTCAATGCAAAAGCCAACATCCTTTGCCAAGACCAAATGTGGCCTTTATATAATAGAGACACAATAAACATTAAAGATATGTATCTTCCTACTGATGGTCTGATAGATTTGCTAGAACGTATTGCATTATGAAATCGTACTGTAGAGAATATATTAAAAAGACATAAAACAAACAGAAAGCAAAGAGGGTGGACCAAATGTTTTTGGTTTAGACTTTAGTTGAATATGGTCGTACCTAATAAGCATAAGGAAGTTTTGGAATTTGGCCATCCAGGTAAGACCACAGTCAGTGGACTCCTCTACCTTCATAACCCATGTGGATAGTCCCACTAATTGACTCATAAAGCACTTGATCTTGACTGTGAAGGTGGCCAACATGAATAAATGGGTCCTGCCTGTATCTGGTTTGTGTCTTACAGTCTATTTACATAATTTGGTGACATTTATGAATCCTTAAAATCTATTTAACAAAAAATTTCCCTTTATTACCACAGTAACTCTGCATTAATTCTGGACATGCAATCATCTGGATTAGAAGTAAGACAGACTATTAGAGGATGCTCTGAAACTGGCCTCAGAGGAAGAAAATGGAGCTTAGCAATGCTGATGATGAACAGACAGGAGGGACAGTGAAGAACACGCAGGGAGAAGCAGAAGGCCCAAGTTCCTAAAAACTTGGCTGGATGAGTCCCAGGGGAACAAAAGATAGACATCTCAAGGTCTGTCACCAAGTCAGGAAAGGGGAAAAACCGCGACAATGGAAACCATTCAAATATTAAGAATAGAGTGCATTATGGTGCAGGAAAATAAGCATGGGGGGTGGGGAGGGGAAGGAAGACAAGAAGAGCACATGGGAATATAATGATCACGTCACGCCAACATATTTTTAGGTGAATTCTCATAGTTAGAACAATCGTCATGATTGTTTATTAGGTGCAATCCCTCTTTGTGATCACTTAACCAGCCCAGCTGGATTTGTTAGCCTGAAACTCCAAACTGGGAAAAGGGAGAACTATTGTAACTATAACGTAAATATAAGTGAATTAGTATTTTAGCAGAATCTAGGGAGACAAGGTACAGTTTTAAGAAAGTAGTTTACTTATTTTACACAATATTCAGCATATTAAACTAGTGAAAATACAGAATTTGTATCAACTTGGAATTCACTATAAATGAGAGGTGACTTGTATCAATATTAAGAAGAATAATATTTAGGGTTTCTATAGCAATTTTTTTCTCCTGGGAGTTTAGTTACCTTTAACAGTGATCAGTTATTCCTGACTTTTATTTATTCATCCATCCATCCATACATCCATCCTTCCTTCTTTCCTTCCATCCATCCATCCATCCATCCATCCATCCATCCTTCCCCCCATCCATCTAACCATCCATCAATCCATCCATCCATCCAACCAACTAATAGTCTAAGGATCTGGAGGCACACTTGCATTTAATTCTGTGAAACAGGTGAGATCAAGATATTAATAAGCCCCCTCTTTTAGGAGAAGAGGTGCAGAGAGATGACAAGCCCAAGCCCATGCAGTGAGTTCCTTGCAGGCTCCGGCACTAGAGCTCAGGACTGTCCATTGGATTCTACTCTTGATCCTTGTCTAGCCTGATTCTCCCTGAGCTTTTTCTTCCAGCTGCCACCTATCTACAGAATCTATCATATTTATGGAGAGGAAGCAGTGCAAAGCATTTCCTTTTCCTAGTATCCGCCACAATTATGCCATCCTAGGTCTGAAAAACATGGAAAACTGAGACTCACTGTTCACGAAGACGGCAAACCTCAGGAAGGACAGGTAGCGCTCCCCTTCAATGGGGTTCCAGCCGACATCAGGGTATCCTTTGGCCAGAAGCATGGGGCAGCTCTGTAGGCCACAGCCTGCCAAGTAGGTCACCACCTGCCAAGAACAAGACAAAGGTAAGTGCCCAGGTTTTTTTTTTTTTTAATGTAAGTTTTTTACATAGCTATAAGGTATGCAAAATTCTGGGAACTGAAAGGCTTTCATTTCCCTAGAAGCTAGAGAGAGCCCAGGACTTTCCAGGTAAATAATTTAGTAGATTTGAAACTGGAACCTTTTATTCATTTTTGTTTCCAAGCAATTGACGAGACTGATGATCACTGCTATGTAGGAACACTCCATGTGCTATAGTTCCATGGATTTTCCAGTTCTGGCAAGAGGGATCTGCCATGTAAAAGTAGGCCTAAGTAGGGTGTCTCTTGGGAGGCAACAGTGGACGCAGGCTGGCCATGTTCATTTGGCCATGCTATTTCAAGACCAAAATGTTCAGTCACTGGTCGACTGGGTGGGCCTTCAACTAATCAGGGGTCCCTAGGTAAGTTCTGGCTCAACAACAGCCGTCCCAAGTCAGGAGTTGAGATGTTCAATGTGGGGTGGCTAGCGAAGAGGTCATGGCCAGTTAAGGACTAGGATGGGTAGTGTGTTCTCTTCACTTCCAGGTTACCAGACACTTATCAGAAGATCTCAGATCTGCGATCTGGTAGAATATTTTAGAATCTGCCTACTTTTCAGAAGGTGCCAGGCTAAAAGCTTAGCAAACAGACCTCCTGTGCTTGAAATGCAGTTGTCATTCTAATTTAGCCTCTGATATTTTATGTACGCGGGGAGAAGAGGGGAATCCATTGTGCTGCTAATCCTCCAAGTCAGGAATGGTGTTTTCATTTTTTAGTTCCCAGGGCCTAGCACAGAGTAGGGGCTCAATAAACACTCGTCAAATGACTCATGTATTTGCTGACAGCAAATACTCTAAGTCACTTTGAAAGAATGATGGATCTAAGTCAAAACTCAGTAAGAAACTATCATCACACTTTTTCCTACTTAGAGTAGCAAGGATATTATTATGCTTGGAGCTTAGATTTTGTTTGGTCTTAAAAATGTCTAGAAAAGGGCTTCCCTGGTGGTGCAGTGGTTAAGAATCCGCCTGCCAATGCAGGGGACATGGGTTCGAGCCCTGGTCCGGGAAGATCGCACATACCGCAGAGCAACTAAGCCCGTGTACCACAACTACTGAGCCTGCACTCTAAAGCCCGTGAGCCACAACTACTGAAGCCCGTGCGCCCTAGTGTCCGTGCTCCGCAACAAGAGAAGCCACCACAATGAGAAGCCCGTGCACTGCTACGAAGAGTAGCCCCCACTCGCCGCAACTAGAGAAAGCCCGTGCGCAGCAACGAAGCCCCGATACAGCCATAAATAAATAAAGTCCGGAAAAGCATTAATAAAAGCAGGAATTAGGCAGAGTTTTCAGGGTTACAGGTGCAGGGCATTTCACCGGCCACAAAAATAAGTGCTCGTGTGTGTGCGTGTGTGTGCGTGTGCGCGCATGTGCACGTGTGTGTGTGTGTGCGTGTGTGTGTATGTGTGTGGTTGCTGTACAGTCTCAGGCCTGGTTCCTGCTGTGATACACAGAAGGGTGGAATGGAATGGCAGCATTTACTGGCCCGTCGCCTTCTCCCCCAGGGACCACACTTGGGCATTTCCCGACACTGTTCTGAGTGAAGTCTGCGCACTGTGCTGAGCCACAAGAACCACCTGAAAAGGAGGCAGCAACCCCACCATCCTCCTCTACAGATTTCCCTGCGTCCCCTTTCTCCCCTCTCCCCGCCTCCTGGCCTCCACTCAACATGTCTTGCATCTTCTGAGGGAGGCTTGTGGTCCTTGTCGAGCAGTATCAACTGAACAGGTGAACGAGGCTGACGGTGGGGTGCTGGGCACTGAGCCTTGTGGCACTGTCTTGTCAAAAGAGAACCGTTGGGGCTTCCCAGATGGCGCAGTGGTTGAGAATCTGCCTGCCAATGCAGGGGACACGGGTTCGAGCCCTGGTCTGGGAAGATCCCACATGCCGCGGAGCGACTAGGCCCGTGAGCCACAATTGCTGAGCCTGCGCGTCTGGAGCCTGTGCTCCACAACAAGAGAGGCCGCGACAGTGAGAGGCCCGCGCACCGCGATGAAGAGTGGCCCCCACTTGCCGCAACTGGAGAAAGCCCTCGCACAGAAATGAAGACCCAGCACAGCCAAAAATAAATAATAAATAAATTAAAAAAAAAAAAGAAGGCTGGTTGATTGACAGATAAGTGATAAAGCAAATAAATAAATAAATAAATAAAGAGAACCATTAACTGCTTTTAAATACAGGTGTCAGTTATCATCACACCACCCAAATAAAAACCGTGATATTTATTGCTGTCTAAATGTCTGAAGAACTGAGCCTGACTGAAGTCTGTCCCACCAGAGGCAGAGACCAGGAATACCCAGGGCATTTATGGAACAGCTATCACCTATCATGCTGCTGGGTGCACAGCTCCTGAGTCCCTGTGTGTATGGGGGTGGGGGGGGGGTTGTCTTGTTTCTGTTCCAGTCAGTTCTTCTCACTGAAACCAGGAAGTGTTTTCTAACATATAAACGGCGCTGTGTTGCTCCTCTGCTTAAAGCCCTCCAGTGGTTTCCGTGGCTCCAGGCTCTACAGGGAGGTCCCACAATACAATAGGTAAGAGCACGGCCTCTGGAGATCAGTGCTTTTGACCCCTGGCTCTGACACTTACAAACCCCACGACACTGAGGATGTTCCCTAATCGCTCTGTGCCTCAGTTTCCTCTCCTATAACTAGGGCAACAATAAAAAGGCTTGTCTTGGGGGTCATGTGAGTTAATTCCGAGTGGGCATGGTACACAGTGATTCCGGAGGAGCGTGGACTTCTGTTATTAGCAGCAATGGCAGCATAAGGCCCATTCCTTTCTGTTCCCCCTCCTTCCTCACCACTCCCCCCAAGCACTCTGCGCTCTGGTCACACCCAGCTTTCCGAAGTTCAAGCACGCCATGCTCTCCTCTCTGAACTTCAAACATTCCTGGCACGCGCTTCCCCGCGACGTGGCTGCGTAGCTTCTGCCCACGCTGGGGGTCACCTCTTTGCCGAGGGCCCTTCCTGATCCCCTTGTCAGGGTCAGGGGCCCACTCCTAGGTGCTCCCAAACCCACCACGCAGTGGACGACCTTCTCCTTGTCCCCTTACTAGATTGCTCCTCTCCACACTCAGGAAGTTCACTGCCAGTCTCGTCAGCTGTCTAGTCAAGTAAACAGTCCCAAGACGGGACAGGGAAATGATGGAGGCGAGGTGGCCTGAGCCCCACCAGGAGTGCACTTCACCGTCCCGACGACGTCGGGTAGCTCAGTCTCATCTCCTCTGTCCACGGAGAGGACATGTGTGGGCGCTCTTTATCTTTATAGTAATTATACCGTTTTCTGTCATGTCGCTTTCTTTAGTGTATAAACATGTAAATTCGATGACACAGAACTTTATTAGGAACCACAGGTCTCTGGGGGTCCCATGCAGACCAGTGAGGCTGGGCCTTCACACACAAAGAACACACATGTCCACGTCTGTGGAGCTGGCGAGCCCTGACCACAGGAGATGCTTGGTCCTAATTATCACACAGCCGCCAGTGACTCACATTTCCCCCCCATATTTTTGTCACACGCTAAAGAGGTTCTGATGGAGACCCAGACTTCCGTCTGCTTTCCCTTGGCCTGGCTGTGCTGCAGGCAGAGGGTAGTAAGCACAGTGCCCCCCCAGGGCCACTTACCTTCTCGAGGTCTGGTTCCTCTAAGCCCAGCGCTAACTCGTTGTTGTCCATCACAGAGGAAGCAGCCACATCCAGCGGGGTGGATCCTCTCATGGACGGGGAGGCTGAGGAAGGAGGAGAGAAGGAGAAAGAAAGGGAGAAAGAGGCCATCTAGCGCTGAGCTGAGGTTGCAGTGCACAGTACTGGCCAGGAGAGGGCAGCAAACACAAAACCTGGGTCCCATCGCTGTCCTCCGAGGGGGGCTGCCCGCCCAATTTAAGAAGACCTCTATTTGCTATCTTTCCTCCCCACACTCATCACTGATTGTGAATAGAGCTTACGTTAGAAAATCAGTTCATAGGATCAGCTGGGACCACGTATTTTCAAGTGCTTTTCTAACGTGCAAGTTCTTGGGCCCCCCATTTGGTGATCATTCAAAAGTCTCAGATGTCACTTGATCAACTAAGCTCACATAACTTGGCCATTTCTGGGGTCACCACCTAGAGTTTAAAAATAGCCTCAAACAGCATTAGCTCTTACAGTTAAATCAGGTCACCAACGTTGTCTTTCGTTTCCTTTGTTTGGTTCTTAGGCTAGAACTGAGAAAAACTTCAGGTGGCATTTTATAAAAAGGCTGGTTAGTGTATGGTTGCATTTGATAAATAGGAAAACTGAGATTTCAGATTTCACGTGCACATAATGTGTGTATTTGAGTCTTCCACAAATTCATTTGGTTTACATGCACAACAGTGAGTGAGGCATGTGCATGCGTTGGTTTTCTAGCAACGGTCATGGATTTACACTGTTTGTCCATAGTTGCTCCTGGCCCGTCTGCCTTGCAGCTACGAAAGCACTGGTTGGTTGGCTGATGGGACAGGCATGCAGCCCAAGAGGGGACTGGATCCATGACCTTGGTCTCGTTAGCACTGCTCCCTGGTCAGCTGAATGGGCTGGGAGGCGCTGTATCTCCAGACTACATCCACAGTCTCAGGCAGCATTTCATAAACCATGAGCCGCTGGTCCCCAGAGACAGGAGGCAAACTGTGTGACTATGCTGACACAAATCTGTCACCAGCGCTGGCTGGCAGCGACTTCTCTACTCAGGTTGGAGAGCAGAGACACGGTATTATTATCATCTCACCTGTTTTTAGATCAGGCAGGGTTCCTTCTTATATTTAAAAATACCATAGCATGCATGTGACTTCTTTCCCTTTATTGCCTAAGTGGTCAGCAGGGGGAGGGTAACCTCTGAGCCAACAGCAGACGTTATAATGTGACCTACCTAGGCCAACGCTGCTATTCTCCAGCAGGTAACTGAGATGCTCAAACATGGCCTTCTGATTTTGTCGGCTAATTCGACAGAAATAGCACAGGAAGCGGCAACAGCTAGCAACCATCTTTGGAAAGGCAATCTGTAGGGAGAAGTAGAAAGTGTCAGGGAGAAGAATCTATCACGAGGCCTTTCTGAAAAGGCTGACTTCAAAGAGTCTTAGGGTGAAGTCTTGCAAGCTGCCAACCGTTTGGAAAAGGAATTTTCTCCTTACTTCCAGATGGTTCCAAGACTGATTCATAGGAGGGACAGAGAATACACACCTAAAAGAGGCTTCTAAAAATACTGAGAGCTAATTATAATTCCTGAAGTATCTTTCTTTCAAAGAAAATAGATGTCAAACCGGAATCCCAGTCATCCTTACATGTCATGAGAAACTGTACAACCCTACATCAGACCATTCTAACTAGGAAGGGAGTAGACAGAAAGGGAGATGGGTGATCACAGACAAACAAGACCCAAAACTATTATCAAACCTGAGTCTTCTGGGTAAAGACTGGCCCCTACAGTTGTAGAAGCCCCCAAAGCATCACCCTCTCAGACCGTGAGCCTTCCCCAATTACTTCTGTCCTTGATAACCACTCTCCTATGGGCTCCTATAGTACTCATAATATGATTCTTACAATTCAGCACTGAGATGCCAACTTCTATTACCATCTACAGTGCTTGGCTTCTCTGCTTAACAAAGTAATTAGCATATCCAGGGCTTGGCCACATCTTCTGTCTGATCAATCATGTTCAATAAATGGTGTCAGTGTTGGCTCAGGACCCTAGAAAGCCCTTAATTTCCTGAAAGCTCCAGTCTGCCTGCCTGCTGAGGCATCCAGACATTTGCTCAGGGATCTTCTGAAGAGAGTCCACTGTCAAAAGAGACCAGAAGGAAGGAAGTGAGGAGGAAGGTCAGCTTGGTTCCTGTTCTTCCCTCACAACCCTCACCTGTCAATGCTGGTGGAACTGCTTTCCTAGGATCAGGCACTTCGGAATTTCCAATATTTGAAAACATACCCCATCTTCTGCCTTCAGAAGCTCTCTAACTCTGAGGAGGAGCCAGACAAGTTGGGATACATGCCCAGGTGGGCCCTATCAGCACTCCCTGCCCCTTGGCAACAGGAGCTCCCCCTGACAGCAGGCTCCTCATGGGGGAGCTGGCCAGGAAATCCAACATCGTCAGGAGCTTGGCTCAGGGAGGAAACACGCATACTCTGGTGGGAACACTGCCAGGATCGTTATTAAAATCATGCTCTCCTTTAGAACAGCCTTCTCCTGACACAGCACCAAACACACCAGGCTCCTAAGCGGAACCAGAGGCATTCCATCTCCGAAGGAGCAGGGCTGCAGAGGATGGGAAGGAGACTAAGCGGCCCAGTGGAATGAGCGAGAAGAACTCCTACACTGGCTGGACCCCATCTCTTGGCTCCTTCCTGGCTGTGTGCTCATTCCCGCCCCCTCCTTGGGAAGAGTCACTAGGCAGTAGGCACCAGCCATGTGGCTGTGAAGAGGTCACCTCACGTGTCCCTGCCCAGGGGTCAAGTTCTGGTTAAATTCTCCTCGGAGCATTACCTGAGATTTCTCTGCACCCAGCACGTTCACCATCACCTCCATGACTGTCTCGTGCATGCCGAGGACTCGCATGAGGTTGGGGTGCTGGTAAAACACCTTGTTGTTCATTATGTCTCTAGGGTAATCGGAGAGAGAGGTCAGGCCTTGCTTATTTCAATGCTACGACAATTCAGGGGCGAGAACACACAAATGCACAAACATACTCGGGGTGAAGTAATGTACATGTGACATGCTGGAAAGACGCTAAGAAGGCACTAGGTTGGTGAGAATATACATGGAGGGCATTTCTTTAGCTGAAAGGAATATTTTGTGCTCCTTTATTTCTACTAAGTGCTCTCTTTCTTTGAAATATTTCCTTCTAATGACATTAAACAGTTGTCCCTTGATTTTTTTGCTTGTAATAGTTTTGAGACAGCTCAAATTGCTGGATTTCTCTTCCTCTGTGTGCTAAGGGTCTTCTATTTTCTGTTCTCTTGTCCTTATATCTATGTCTCTGTGTACTTCAGATATCCAAATGGTAGGGCAGTACCCTTTCCTTAAGGCAATTGTGTATTAGGTACCAGTGATATTTTTGGACAACAGTGCTAAAAAATCAATGAAATGATCAACAATGAAGCATAAAAATAATTATATTTTTAAGTCATTCAACATAAATTCACATAATAAAGCTGCAGGCAAATCAAAACACAGAAGCATCCTGTGACCCAGCTGTGGAATCCCTTGCAGGTGGTTACTCTCTGCCCATTCCCATTCCCCCAAGGGTTGCAGCTGTTGAGAGGAGACACACTCAGTTTTTAGCGCAGCTGTGTCTACTGCAAGGCCTGGGGGAGAGGCTAATTCTGTGGCTTTTTTCTCTTTCCATAAAAGTCTCTTCATCTCTATTATAAGATTCCTCTTTGGAAATGAGTTTTAAAAATGCATGCATCTCCCCCCGACTCCCAGCAGGTATCCTCAGAGTCCCTGTTCTGGGCCTCAGTGATGCTCCTTTACTCTGCTGGCTCGAGGGTGGTAGGATGGAACATCCAGCAGCAGGAAGGCTGTAGCTCTAGTGCGTGATTTTAATCAAGTAAAACTGTGGGCTGGTCAGTGAGCCTTTTGGGGCTTCAGTTTTTCTCATCTGCAACAGGGAACTATGCTACCTAATTAAAGGAAATCTTTTTGATGTCTAAAATGTGATCTTTCTTGTGGTATATATATACAATGGAACACTACTCAGCCATAAAAAAGAATGAAAATTTGCTATTTGCAGGAACATGGATGGACTTGGGGGGCATTCTGCTAAATGAAATAAATCAGACAGAGAAGGACAAATACTGTATGATATCACTTATATGTAGAATCTAAAAAATATAACAAACTAGTGAATACAACAAAAAAGAAGCAGACTCACAGATATAGAGACCAAATTAGTTGTTACTAGTGGGGAGGTGGGGAGGGGAAACATAGGGGTGGGGCAGTGGGAGGTACAAACTGTTGGGTGTGAGACAGGCTCAAGGATGTATTGTACAACACGGGGAATTTAGCCAATATTTTGTAATAACTGTAAATGAAAAGTAACCTTTAAAAATTGTATAAAAATTAAAAAAAATTTTAAATGATGAAACTAAAAATAAACAAATAAATAAAATGCAATCTTTCGGGTGACATGGCTTCTAAGGAAGAGCCACGAGCTATTGTCATGGGGAAAGGTGTCTCAAAGAAGTGAAGAAAATGACTCCACATTAGTCCTGAAAAAAAGGGAGGAACTGGGCTGTAATTTTTCAGAGGGAAGTCTCAGAAGATCTCCAGTCAAAAAATCAAGTGCTCAAAACGTTTCTCTCTTGTTGGGTTGAACACACTGCCCCTTCCTCTGGATTTTTTTTCATTGCCTCCCTGGGGCTACTTTTATCAGATTCAAACTAAATATCTGCTTTTCTCTAAGACTCCTCCCCACTGCTTCTGGCCATGTCCCTTCATCCCAAGTAGGCCTGGTCTCTCAGGTTATCGAAGGTGACTGATTTAATGAGCACATAATCCCATGAGGAGTGAAGTCAGGATGGGGGCACACGGAGGTTTTATGTGATTTGATTCCGGAACTGCCATGCAGCAAGCTGAACCGGTTTTCCCACCGGAAGCTTCTCTGAGAACTTGCACTTGATGGGAATGACCTACCCCAGCCCGTTGATCATGAGCAACTCCTCCTCCTTGCCCATCCGGACACTGAGCAGGCAGCGAATCTGGCCCAGGGCAGCCAGCAGGCTGACGGTGTCGCTCACGGAGACCTGGCTGATGGTGTAGGTCTTCCGCAGCGCCTGCAGCAGCTCCCCGATGCTGTCGTACTGCCTCCGCAGGAGGCTGAACATCATCCGAACCAGCTCTGCGTCCTGGATCTGGTCCTCCTGGGCCCAGCAGATCATGGTCTGTGAGATGAGCTCCTTCAGCGTCGCTAGAAGGACAAGAGGAAGGACCAGTACCGCGGCTGTCAAGGCTCAGGAGAGCTGTGTACTTCCGCCACGTCATTCAGTGATAATACACATCATCAGCTGGGCAGGGTGAAAAAATTCTTTCTTTAAGGGTGGGGTATGGCAGGTAGAGAAGTAGAACATATTACCAAAAGGCAGGACCGTGAGCCGTACTATAAGAAAAGAATATCTCCACTTTGAATTGAGAAACCTAAATATTCTATTTGGATTAAATGACATTAAATGACGTTTGAATGATGCTGGATGTAGAAGACAAAGTAAGATGCTTTCTTGCCTTCAGGGTGCTCACAAGCTGGTTCTTTACATTTTCATTTTGACTTAAAAGTTACATTTTATCTTTATTTTATAATATAATGTAATACACACTAACATGGGGGTATGGATGCAAGCGCCATGGGATAGAGTGGGGAGTGAGTGATTCTGGATGCATGAAAACATTAAGAAGACACTGGTCACTGCCTCTTTAGAGTAAAGCACTATTAAGCGCTGGGATTTCTCTACCATAAATGCTATTCTCCAAGTGTTCTAAAGATACCACGTACCACAAACTGAGTAAGCCATGCCACTGATTCAAGAACTCTAAAATATATTTGAGATGACACAAACATAAACATACATTAGGGGATGGAGAGAAGTGGACCGAGAACACTCTATTAGGTCCAAAGACCTTGCAACACTGGACATCTGCCCATCACCCACTGAACTGGCTGTGTTGTCTTGGATCTTTGGCAGGAGTCAGCTGACGTTATGTCAAGGACTAATTTCACAAGCATCAAGAGGGAAACCAGTAGGACTTTGAATTCAAAATTTATCAGGGCTCTAGTTGCACAGAAACACCACTGGCTGCACAAGTAAAGGAAAGATGGCTGAAGTGGGGCTCAAACCAGACCTGGGACCTTCAGAGGTTGAACTGAATGGCCCCCGAGAAGTGCTGGTGGGCACTGGTGTGGGAAGATGACCAAAAGAGAGAGGCAGATCTGTGCAGGAGGACATCTGTGCAGAGTGACAGGGGACCCTGCCAGAATGTCTGGGAAGCTACTGCTCACCCCTCTCCATGTCATACACATTTCCAGAAAATGCCATAACAGAAGTTAGAAATGCTGCTCTTAGAATTTCATCCAAGTCCGGCTCTGCCTGTCACGCTCCTGCAAGGTATGGGTGGCACCAAGATCGTTAATTCAGACCCAGTGATAAAGGCAGAGTTCAGGGGATGATGAGGGTCACATAGTCTATCAGTGAAATGACTGGGAATCAACTCAGATGGGTGCTCTCGGGAGCCTGTGCCCCATCTCTAACAGTCTAGTTTTCTACTCCATACCACTAAATACGGCAGATATCTGCTCTACATACAGCAATGGCTCATCATAAGGGTATAAAAATAGAACTTCAGGGCTTCCCTGGTGGCGCAGTGGTTGAGAATCTGCCTGCCAATGCAGGGGACACGGGTTCGAGCCCTGGTCTGGGAAGATCCCACATGCCACGGAGCAACTGGGCCCGTGAGCCACAATTACTGAGCCTGCGCGTCTGCAGCCTGTGCTCCGCAACAAGAGAGGCCGCGATGGTGAGAGGCCCGCGCACCGCGATGAAGAGTGGTCCCCACTTGCCGCAACTAGAGAAAGCCCTCACACAGAAACGAAGACTCAACACAGTCATAAATAAATAAATAAAAGAATGTGAATTTCTTTAAAAAAAAAAAATAGAACTTCAGGGCTTCCCTGGTGGCGCAGTGGTTGAGAATCTGCCTGCCAATGCAGGGGACACGGGTTCGAGCCCTGGTCTGGGAAGATCCCACATGCCGTGGAGCAACTAGGCCCGTGAGCCACAATTACTGAGCCTGCGCATCTGGAGCCTGTGCTCCGCAACAAGAGAGACCGCGATAGTGAGAGGCCCACACACTGCGATGAAGAGTGGCCCCCACTTGCCACAACTGGAGAAAGCCCTCGCACAGACACAAAGACCCAGCACAGCCATAAATAAATAAATAAAAATTAAAAAAAAAATAGAACTTCATTACCAAAGCTGCAGAAGAGATCTAGATGTAATGGATTAATTTAACTTACCGCTGTGTTATCAACCCGGTGTGTGTTTTAGGTTCAGATAGGAGACATAAGCTGAAAAACTTAAAAAAGGATACCCAAGGCAGAGAGAAGCACAGTTAAAAGATGTTCCTAAGAGATCTCACTAGGCAGGGATTGCTGACTAATATCTGTTAGGTTAGATAATATCTGTACTCTCTGAGAGAGAAAAGTTGTTTATGGTCTAAGCCTGGGCTCCTCTCAGGAACTTGTTTCCTCAGTAGCCAAATGTAAAAGTTCCTGTTTCTCCTACCTAACAGTCACACTAAGGAATAAAAGCAGGACAAAACCACAGACACTCTTGGACGCAACGTAATTTTATCTAGTCCTAGTCTTCTATGTACAGTTCCCTCTTAAGACTGAATTTGGCCTGAAAGAATTACAGTTCTCAATACCTACAACCAAATTCTTTGCAGAGATAACACACATCACCACAGTCCCCACCACACATGAAAAACAATCATTAGAGTCGTTAATCAGCTCAAGGACCATTCCAACAGGGAATTTTACAGAGTCATAATGAAACCAAGCAAATATTAGCTTTCCCTTAACCTGGCTTTCAGATTAATTCGGGATCTGGGCGAGCTCTTAGCCACCCACAGACTTATCAATCCAAATCAACATTTGTAGCCTAGAGAACAAAACATTGCCAGCAAAACATCTCATGAGAGGGCAAATGGGAAAGGAAACAGCTATTTTTTTCTTTTTTGGAAAGGGCAAGATTTTATTTTATTTTAATATAGTTGATTTACAATGTTGTGTTAATTTCTGCTATACAGCAAAGTGATTCAGTTATACATATATATACATGTATACACACACACACACATATATATATGTATACACAGTCTTTTTTTAAAGTTTTATTTTCCATTATGGTTTATCACAGGACACTGAGTACAGTTCCCTGTGCTCTACAGTAGGATCTTGCTGTTATTCATTCTCTATGTAACAGTTTGTATCTGCTAATCCCAAACCCCCAATCCATCACACCCTCCCCCCGCAATCCTCCTTGACAACCACAAGTCTGTTCTCTATGTCTGTGAGTCCGTTTCTGAGAAACAGCTCTTTAACCCGAAAGGGTGGAGCAGGAAATGCCCCACAGGTTCTTCGTCCAGGCCAGCCTTCAAGGTACGTATGAGACAACAGGATAAAGAATTATCTGTGTGTGACCAAGCTAATGCTCAGCTAAAAAAATGTGGCCCCAAGATCCTGACAGAAAAAGCAACTCATCATCGTGTATTGATGGGCAGATGTAATTTAGCCAAAGGCATGACATTTAAGGCCATTCTTGTTGGACAGGGGTTCAAATGGTGAGACCAAGGTCCAGAAAGTGAGAGAAAGAATAACTATGAGAAGAAAGCAAATTGGGGAGTGGGAGGAAACATTCTTAAGAACCCTGAGAAGCACAGCATACTTTGTGGCCTGACGTATGCTAGAGACCTAGCACCCACCAAGCAAACGTAGACTGAATCATGAATTTCTAAAGGTCTAAACACTTCTGGGGCTGAGAAAATGGAGCGTTATACCCCTGGCAGCAATGCTGTTGACAATTCCTCAGATTTTAATTAGCTCCCACGAGCCAGCATCAGAGCAGCGTAACCAGGGTAGAAAGGTTAAAAAGAATACATTTTCTTTTCTTTTTTTTAAATAAATTTATTTATTTGTTTATTTTTGGCTTCGTTGGGTCTTTGTTGCTGCGCGTGGGCTTTCTCTAGTTGCGGCGAGCAGGGGCTACTCTTCGTTGCTGTGCGCGGGCTTCTCATTGCGGTGGCTTCTCTTGTAGAGCACGGGCTCTACGCACGCAGGCTTCAGTAGTTGTGGCTCGCGGGCTCAGTAGTTGTGGCGCACGGGCCTATTTGCTCTGCGGCATGTGGGATCTTCCCGGACCAGGGCTCGAACCCGTGTCCCCTGCATTGGCAGGCGGATTCTCAACCACTGCACCACCAGGGAAGCCCAAGAATACATTTTCTAGAATGTGGTAGGCTCTCTATATATCTGTACATCTGGGGATTAAAATAATTAATGCACACAACCATGTCTGGCATATACCGTGGGCTTAATAAAGGGTAACTATTATGCTATCTATGCCAGAAGCTATAAAAATGTGGTCCACAGACCCCTGGGGTCTCCAAGACCCTTCAGGAAGTTTGCAAGGCCTACTGTATTTTCATAATAATTCTAAGATGTCGTTTGCCTTTTTAATTGTGTGCATAGCAACACTGATGGTGCAAAAGCAACAGTGAGTAAAACTGCTGGGGACCTAGCACAAATCACGGCAGCAGCACCAAACTCTATGCTTTACTGCCGCATCCCTAGAACAACACCCAGTGTCACATAAGAATGTTCTGAGTGAAATATAAAGATTGTTAATTTTATTAACAATAAACTCTTGAGTATACATCCTTTTAATATCCCGTCTGACAAAATGGGAAGCATGTCTAAAGCACTTCTGTTGTACAAAGGTCAGCGGTTTTCCTGAGGAAAAACACCTGTGCAATTGTCGTGATTGTTATGAGCTAAACTAGGTGCTTATTTCATGGAATGACATCTTAATTAAAAGAACGACAGACAAACTATGGTTAGTCACACTTGACTAACAGAGAGATATTTTCTTAAAAATGAAAGAAGCCTGTCACTTGAAGGAAAACAACTGATAGTACCTATTGCCAAGTTTATCATTCGAGCTTTCAAGTGAAAACTAGAATTTTGCAAAATGTTTATCTGCCACTGTGAATTTGACAGCTTCCCAGCACTTAAAGACTTTTCTGATTAAGTTGTTGATATTAATGAATGATTTAAAAATATTTTATAATAAAATGTGTCAACGTTTGAAAGCTCTGCATAACTCAGTGAACCAATAATTTCCCAAAGATCAATGCATGATGTTACAAAAGCATCATGGGTAAAAGAATCCATTTAATATGTAAGATAGACCAATGGTTATGTAACCAAATACAAAAATTTCTTTACTATGATTTCAGATCCCACATAGCAAATTAACTTCTGAGGAACTATTACTTGCTGAGTTTTGATGTAGTATCAGAGAAGAATATCCACAATTAACTGAAAAGGCTACTAAAAATACTCCTTCCCTTTCCAACTATATATCTGTTTGAGGCCAATTCTTTAACCAGATACAAGAATTCAAAAAAAAAAAAACCAAACAACAGAATCTAGCTATCTTCTAAGTGAGACACAGATTTATAAAAATACAAAACAACGTCACTCATCATTTTTTTAATTTTTAAAAATTCAGTTTTTTTCATAGAAGTATGTTATTTATGTAACACGTAATGGGTTTACTATTATTATTTAATTTATTTATTGAAGTATAGTTGATTTATAATATATTAGTTTCAGGTGTACAACACAGTGATTCAGTATTTTTATAGATTATACTCCATTTAAAGTTATTATAAGATATTGGCTATATTCCCTGTGCTGTACAATATATCCTTGCAGCTTACGTATTTTATACATAGTAGTTTGTACCTCTTAATCCCCTACCCTATCTTGCCCCTCCTCTCTTCCCTCTCCCCACTGGTAACCACTAGTTTGTTCTCTATATCTGTGAGTTTGTTTCTGTTTTGCTGTATTCATTTGTTTGTTTTATTTTTTAGATTCCACATATAAGTGATAATACAATGTATTTGTCTTTCTCTGACTTATTTCACTAAGCATAATTGGGTTTATTATTTTTAAAGGAATTAACAAATAACCATTTTCTCATAAAACTGATAATAAATGAGAATTTAAAACAATTCTAATTCTAATTCAGTTTTAAATGTGTTAATGTGATAGATATAATCCTCATAAACTAAAGCATTTTGGGATCCTTGGTAATTTTTAAGAGCATAAAGGGGTCTCAAGACCAAAATTTAGAGAATCAGTGGTCTCTATAAAAGGCCTACGTTACGTGATGGCTGTGATTGGAAAGCAGAGCTTTCCCTCCAGCTAAGATGAAACCCTGTTCCATTAGGCTATGTGATTCTAATCAAGTGGCTGAGACCTGAACCTTGAAAAGTGCAGCTTAGGACGCTTTCTCTGTTTGTTTCTGGATAGGAGGTAGATTAAATGAGAGTATAAAAAGAGTAAGACAGCTCACATTGAGAATTAAAGTGAAGATTAAAGAATCATTATCTCGAAAATTGAATCCCGGCAGTCGGTAAGGGGCCCAGCCGTTACTCATTCATCGCCAAAGGGCTTCCCGCCAGCTTGAAGGGCCCTAAATGCTTCCCTCTTCCATTTGGGTTGAAGATCAGTCACCTTGGGAGCAAGGACGGGGCCGGGTATCTTTGATACGGAAGTTGCTGGGCCTTCTGCAGCCTACTCTGCGGCCAGTACAACGGGGTGCACAGAGAAAAGGTGGGCTGCAGGCTGCAGGGGGCGGCATTAATCCTCTGCCCCCGACATCAGCTTACCTTTCAGCAAAGACCTCACTCTCATTAACGCTGGAAACCGGGGCTGTCAATTCCAGAAGGCTTTGCTCTGCAGGCCATGTATATCTAGGCCTCAGGACAGACGTCACTCACCTGTTTCTGCCTCTCCTCATCTTAGTAGCTGAATTACGTCCAGTTGTGTCCCTCCTAAATTAGCTTATTAATAGAACGATAATTTCTGTTACGTGCCCAATTTTGAGTAAAGAACTCTATATGAAACTATTTCAAGACACAGTAATTACCCACAGCAGCCTAGCTGGGAAAACTAAATACATACATGTGAAGAAGAAATAAAGTGTAAAACAATGGGTGAAACTGTGTTGCCTAAGACATTTAGAAATAAGACAACTTATAAGAAGGTACAACTTCCATTGTAATACATGTACCCAAAAGAAATCAGAGAAGAGAAATGATCAGATCTTCCCTTCTTACTTTTTTCCCTAACGAGTCCTTTATCTAAAGTTCTTTATGTTTCTAGAATAGGTCCACATTACATGGAGACTAAAGAAGAAGGGAGGAAAAAGTTCTATCATGAAGTTAAGAGGGTCCCTCCAAGGGGGATACAAAACGATCTGAGAGAAAAGACATTCCAATGGTTTGGAATGCCATTTCCCTTCAAAATATGATTCACACAAGTAGTTCACGTAGTAAATACTTATTTTTTTTTTCTGGTATCAATGGGAGAGTGCTGACAATTTTGGAAGGATTTTCAACAAAGCAAACGGAGGCGATTCTCGAGATATATCTGAATCTCTTTCTTAAGCAGAGACAGATACAACTAAATATTGATTTCATTTCTGCTGTTTTTCTAAATTCATCTTTGGAAATGCTGCCCGTTAATGACTAAAGACACTCTGGTGTTCATAAGAAACACATCTCCAAGTCTGTGAGTCTGTTTCTGTACTTAGAGAACCAATTTATGGTTATAGGAACAGGGGGGTGGGGGAGGGATAGATTGGGAGTTTGAGATTGACGCGTACACATTGCTATATTTAAAATATATAACCAACAAGGTCCTACTGTATAGCATGGGGAACTCTACTCAATATTCTGTAATAACCTATATGGGAAAAGAATCTGAAAAAGAATAGATACTTGTATATGTATAACTGAACCACTTTGTTGTACACCTGAAACTAACACAACATTGTTAATCAATGGGAAAAAAAATTGCTAAAACTACAAAAAAAGAAAAGAAAAGAAATACATCTCCTGAAGGGGGCGAGGCTCTGGGAATAAGGTAAAGGTGAGGTGGAGAGGTCCATCTACTGTTTGCCATCATGTTCTGGCCCCTGTTACTTTCTCATACATGTGCACACACGCTTAATTGCTCCACTCAGAACCTCCACCCCATGTGATAAAATTGCTTCCCCAGTCTTGGTTGCAACGCTAGGATTTTTATCCACCGATTTACCTGTTCCAAGAAGGCCTTGTCAAGTGAACTGGATAGTTCAGCTCATGGGATTTTAAAAAAGCTAGCGTGCTCTTTTCAAAAACAAAAAAGAAAGAAAGATATGTAACCAAGCCCTTGTTTTTCTGTTGAGAGATAAAACATCCTATGAAACAGAACGCCTTTGGGAAGCTAGACGTGTACGTGTGGTTTCCTTGATGACTATAAATGGCTTCACTTATGAAATTATTAACATTCTGACTCACACCTTACTTTTGTAATTAGTCTAATTAGGGATAGTCAAATCTAGGCAATTATATCAAGTATATGATCTAGAAACTGCATTTTAAATGATTGCTCAGGCTAACTCAGAGTGGAAATATTTCTAAGGCACTGTATTGTTTAGGGAGACTTGATGACTGGAAGGTAGTCTAAAAGAACAATAGCTACTTCACTACTTAATTTCTCGACTAGTCAGACATTCCACATAAGAAGAAAGGATTAGAGTGTCTTCAAATTAGAGCTAGCCTTAGTACACCGGTTTGGGAGCCCAGGTCGTATTTGTTGGTAAGTTGTTTATTTCCTTCCTCTTGTCACTTTGTAACCTCCTATTGGACCTCAGAACCTCAAGCCCACCATTCTGTGAACCTAGCAAGCAAATTCTCTAGGGAGTCACCCATCATACTTGGTATAACGCTTTTCTAAATGGTCAAATTACCAGCTTTGCCATGCCAACTACAATAAGAGAAAGGCCATTTATTCTCACGGTGCAGGTTTAAATTTTTAGGCTTCAGAGGTCTGAAAAGAATCTTTTCATCTCTAAATTTAGACTACAGTCCAAGTGGCCATCAAACAATGAAGTGCATGCTTATTATCAGAGAGCAGATGTTGGCCACTGGCAAAGCAAATCCCTGCAGCTTACAGAGTCCAAACCTATGCTGGTGTTACATTTCTTCGAGTGTGCTCTTAAATCTGGGTCAGTTTGGAAGAAAAAGTGTTCCCGATTACATTGTGGAGAGGGAGCAAACAAAATTGCACTGCACTTAGTTTAAACTTAGAAGGCAATTTATAATGCTCACACTTACAATGGGAAAAGAAAAATAGTTACGTGTCTCTAAATTACGTACACTTATTTTTAAATTCTAGGTGATTAAAAAGTCAGCTTGTGGTATGCTGCAAGTGCTCTGGAGGCGTAACAGTTGGTAGATCAATTCCGAGTAGAAAGAACAAGTGTATTTTGACCTCTGCTTTCTTCCTCCTTGGGGTAGGCTGAATAATGCCCCTCTACACCCCCGCCAAGATGTTCAGCTCCAAATTCTCAGAACCTGTGAATATGTTACCTTACATGGCAAAGATACTTTGCATATGCGTTTAAGTTAAGGATCTTGAGATGGGAAGATTATCCCGGGTTATCTGGGTGGGCTCAATGTAATCACAAGGGTCCTTTTACGAGGGAGGCAGGAGGGTTACAGTCAGAGAAGGACTTGTGATGACACAGAAGCAGAGGTTGGACCGGTACCTCTGCTGGAGGGGCCGCCAGTCAAAAAATGCAGGAGGCCTTTTGAAGTTGGGAAAGGCAAGAAGCAGATTCTCTCCAGAAAGACTGCAATGCTACTAACCCATTTTAGAATTGTGACCTCCAGAGCTGGGTGATAACAAATTTGTGTTGTTTTAAGCCACCAAGTTTGTGGTAATTTGTTACACCAGCAGTAGGAAACTAATATAGTTCCATGGATAGGAAGTCCTGGGTTGAGGATATTTGACTGTTTTCCTGAAGCTCCAAATCAGACTGGAGCATCTCAGTGAGCAAGTACTACAGACACTGGGACCTGAGACAGAGCCGGTTTTCTAAATTTTTTATGAGGCAACTGGAGTAAATAAATGACAGGGTTGCTGACAAAAGCAAAGTCTCTCTGGATCTGGCCCAGAGCTTGTGTCAAACGAGAACAACATCAAACGCGGAAAGTACCTACCGTAGAACCGCTATGGCCCATTAGATAATGTGCACACATCACAGACAGCACGTTCTCTAGTTTCCGTAACACAGCTTTTTGGCCTCTACTCCCCCACTGAACATCAAGGGTAGAACTGTCTGCATCTCAACACTACCCGCTGAGTATATGAAAGATGCTGAAGGTGATGACCATCGTGGCATAATGAATATTCCTGACACTGAGCCAGCATCCATTTGACCATCCTTCCTTCCTAACAGAACTCTGCTTTTGTACCGATATCTGCCTCTCTGCCTTATGGCCCATGTTCCTCTGTGAAAGGGCCCAACACCACTACAAAGGTGGCTCTGTTGACTAAGTCACCCGCACATGTTATTTTCTAGTTCACACTCATCAGTTCATAAGTTGACCCATGATCGAGTTCTCCAATCAAAGGTGATCTCAGGATCCTTGCCCCGAATACCAGGGCAGAAGAAACTTTCTTGCTTTTCCCTGGGACACTGTAATGCATGGATGTAAGGCCCAGAACTACAGCCACCGTGTTGGCTGGGGACGTGAGCAGAGCCAAGGGATTAACTCAACCAGGGTCTGGCTCCATCTCTAAACCTCCAGATACGCCCGTCAAAAAAGTCCCTTGTCAGCTACTCTACCTGAATTGGGTTTTCTGTTCTTTTTTGATGAAAGCATCTGAAGTGATAATTGTGGAGGTGAAGTTCTTACGTATGACCTGTGCTTTGTATATTCACTTCAGAAGCTGATGGGGATACCAACTTCTAAGTATCAGAACATTAAACCGAGCACTGCTTTAGTGAATTCTTATATTCCCTTCCCTTACCCCGTGAAGTGGGAATTATTATTCTCTTTTTTACAGAGAAGAAAACTGAAACATACAGAAGTTACAGAAATTTGCCTAACGTCATAAGTAGTAAATGAGCGAGCAGGGATTCAAACCTTGCCTGCTAGAATCTAAATCCATCTACTTTACCATCTTAGTGTTGCTTACTCTCAATAGCTTCATAAAATTCAGAAAATACTAATAGTAAAACCTGAGACTGAGGAAGTAAAATCTTAAAATGCCAGCAGTTACTGACCATGGTGAGGAAGTGGTCATTATCGAAGCATCACTGCACACCGCTAATCACTTACATTGAGGAGATGAGCTGTGGAAACTTGATGGCCTTTCTGATGACTGTCCTGACTGCTGGAGGAGAAAGAGCCCTCCCTATGTCAGGGGTCAGATGGCACAATAACACTCTCTAGATTTAGCTGGGAAGACTTACCGGGGAAAGTCTCATGCCCTCTGTGCTCTGACCTCCAGAGCTTCCTCCGGGCTTACAAAGTATCCAAATACCTAGACTTCGGAGCAGAGACGGTCAGGGAGAAAGTTAAATCCATCCACTCCAAGGAGATTTGGAAAATTCATCATGCTAATTTCTCTGAACTTGCCTGGTGCCTCTCTGGCCCCGGCTGTGCACTTGGTGCCACTTTTGCCTCATTTCAGTAGAACAATGATTCTATTGAGATCACTGAGAACAAGGTTACAAGGCCCTGAAAACCTGAAAGGCAAAGCCTGCAAAGACAACTGGACGTTGTTGTTCTAAGAAAGAACCGCTCTGTTTACGACGGGGCCCAATGAACAGGCACTGGCTGTCAGACCCCCAGAGGCATGTGACGCGCAAGCGCCCCACCGCCCGGCTCTGCAGCAAGCAGCTGAACATCGAAGAAAGCACCCAGCTCTCGCTCATCTCAGCTCTCCATTTAACTTTGGGACATGTCTACTTGTTTCCTTCTCTACGGGCTTCCTTGGCTGAGGAATAAGGATAAAAGTTCAGGCTGCTTGCTAGAACATTCTACTTCTCACAACAGTAGTAGCCAGTATTTACTAAGAGCTTCCTGTGTGTCAGACTCTGTGCTAAATGCTGTATCTGAATGATCACTTAACCCTCACGACCACCGTGTAAGAACAGAAAAGACAGATGCGGCAGGAACTGAGTTTCTCCACCACGGATGGCCGTTGGTAGACTAATCCTCACTTTATTTTTTACGTCGGCAAGGAAGCACTTCAATATAATAAACGAACCAAGGATCTTGTAAATAGGGGGTCTGCTGAGGCAGTGGGGGAGTGAGTGCTGTACAGGAGATGGAGCCTCTCTCCTCTCTGCACAACTGGACCCTACAAACCTCCCAGTCTCCCTGGCCTGGATGCCCTGGACCTTGGCTCTCAGGGCACGCCATGTGGGGACAGTCTCGTGGCGGTTGGCTACTTATGCTAAATCTGTTTCCCTCCCTCAGTGGTCTTCTACCTTGGCCAGAGCATCCCCACTTATGAAGCAAACTGCTTCACTCCCAGGACCGTTTCCCCAGCTGGCTAGCCACCCCCTGCCGTTAGAGGCGGCCCCGCAAAGCACCAGTGGGACTCACGGTGCCGGTCCTGCCAGCCCATCTCTGCAGCCTCCTGGGGTCTCATCCATCATATGGAGATAATTAGCCTGTTGTTTCTAAAATAGTCAACCAGCCTCATAATCACTTTCTCAAAAACACTCAGGCGATTAAATGACCGATGATGACAACAGGGTAAAGAGCACAGAGAGAACAGATGATGTTTGCTGATGTGTTAGGGAGGGAAATCTCTGCAATGAAGACGAAGCACAGATGGGACAGCAAAGGACTCAGGGACCTGAGGTCTCTGCCTTTACTCTGTTGGGAAAGCAATCAAATTGCTTTTTAGTTTCTATGTCTTATTCACTGTGGAGAATAAACTGACGGTGAGGCAAACTCCCAGCCGTGCATCCTTGAGGTCTGTGCTTGCCTGTCCCCCCCTTCACTCCCTCCCACCCCCGTCCAGCATCCCTGCACAGTTCTGAAAGAGCAGGGTCCCTGCCCTGGATAGGGAGCTTGATTCCCATCTTGGCCTCTTTTTCACATGTTGCAAGAACTTTGTCCAAATTATCTTGCTTCTCTCAGGCTTAGCTGCCTAATGTACAAAATGGGAATCTAGCTGCCACTCTACCTGGCTGTTTGCTGTGGGATAAACTCAGATGAGGTAAAACTCAGGTTCTAGCACAGAACCTGGCACAAAGCTGGTGCTCTGTCGATGGTAGTTTTTCCCTCTCCTGACAGACTCTCCTCTCCATCACAAGAATGCAAGCTACTCCGAGGGTGGGCCTCACATCGACTGATCAAACAGATGCAGAACACCTGTTATGCATGGATTTCTGTGGCGCTCTGGACTGGGAGCCAGTGCATGATCACAATGAGTTCTGACCCTGCTCTGCCATCTATCGGTGGGCGAGTCACCGAATGCCTCGGATTCTCCACTTCCTCATCTCTAAGCTAGGACTCACATGCCTGTTTCATCTGCCATGCAGGGCTAGCCAGTAGATTGAGACCAGGTGTGGAAAATCTTCTTGTGTCTCCTATGGAGCTAAATAAAAGTTAAGCTCTGCCTCCCCCCACCCCCATGTCTGTTAACACAGTCACCCATCCTGTCCCATCAGCAATGCAAAGACCATCTGTAACCCCTTCCTCTTCCTCATATTTCCAACTGGTTGCCAAGATATGCCAACCCTACTTTTAGAATGTGTCTGAGCCCTTGAGCTCACTTCTTGCTGTTAACACCTGTATTAATTTTTTTTTTTTCTGCTGTGACAAATCAGCACAAACTTGGTGGCAAAACAATACCAATTTACTATCTTACAGTTTTAGAGATGAGAAGTCTGACCCAGATACGGGTAAACCCAGACTGGGCTAAAATCATGGCACGGCAGGGTGCATTTCTTTCTGAAGGCCCTAAGGGAGAATCCATTTCCTTGCTTTTTCTAGCTTCTAGAGGCTTCTGGCATTCCTTGGCTCATGGTCTCTTCCACCAGGAGACTTGAGCAAGGCCCTTCTCATGTCCCCAACCCTCTAACTCTCGTCTGCCACCTTCTTTCACTTTTAAGGACCCTTGTGATGACTTTGGGTCCACTCCAGAAATCCAGGAGATTTCCCTACTTTAAGGCCAGCTGATAAGCAGCCTTAATTCCTTTTGCAATTAAATTTCCCTTTGTCATTTAACATATACATAGGTTCCAGGGATATGGACATCTGTGGGATCACTATCCTGCCTACCACACCACCCTTATGTAAGTCCTCAGAACTTCTCATCTAGGGCACTGCAGTGATGTCCCAATGGGCCCCCATACCTCCAATGTATCCCCACTACAGTCCTTTGGATGGTTATCTTGCTAAAATAGATTGACCGGTGCTAAATACACTGTCTGAGATATGGCAGGTGATCAACAAACATTTTAATAGCCAAAAAATGCTTGAAATTAGCGCTCACTCTGTGCCAGGCACACTTTAAAGTACTTTCCATATATTAACTAATTTAATCATCGCATCAACCAAACGAGGGAAGCATTAACACTATGTCCATCGTAACGATGAGGAAACTGAGGCACAGAGACATGGTCACATGTTCACTCTCACAGTAAGAGTGGCAGAGCAAGAATTTAAGACCAGGCAGCCTAACTCCAGAGTCCTGTGCTCATACTACCTCACTATTTTTTAAAAATTTTATTTATATATATATATATATATATATGTGTGTGTGTGTGTGTGTATATATATACGTGTGTATATATATGTGTATATATATATATATATATATATACACGTATATATATATATACACGTATATATATATACACGTATATATATATACGTGTATATATATATATATACACGTATATATATATATATATATATATATATATACACACACGTGTATATATATATATATATATATACGTATATATATATATGCCGCGCTGCACAGCTTGCGGCATCTTATTTCCCCGACCAGGGATCGAACCCGGGCCCCCGGCAGTGAAAGCGTGGAGTCCTAACCACTGGACCGCCAGGGAAGTCCCTACCTCACTATTACTGAATAAAAGAATAATTTAGTCCTCAAGAACCTTTCATAGTCATTGCTATAATGTTATTACATAAATAATATGGATGGGAATTGGACTCAGGTGGACAAAGGTTTGAATTTTTATGCCACCCCTGTGTGACTTTGGAAAGTTATTTAATCTGTCTTTACTTCAGTTTCTTCAACTGTAAAATAGGAATAATACTGTCAACTGCATATTTTCGTTGTGAGAATTAAATGAGGTAATACTTACAGAAGTGCTTAAGACAATGCTCAGGACACAGTGGGTACCATGTAAATGTCAACGCCTCCCCCCGGCAGCTGTAAGGCCAAGTAGTATAAAATACACAGGAACAGTAACATGTCACACTCCAAGACTGAATACAGTTTAACCGCTGGATTTTTCAAGACACTCTGCTCTCACACCACCCTACCTTTCCACTCTTCCTTATTCTACTCCTCTTATAATTCAGCCAATCTCAACTCATTGCCACTCTTGGAATATGAATTTTTTTTTGCCTCTGGGCTTTGTTGAAGTAGCTCCTTTCACCAAAAATATCTCTCCCTTATATATCTACCCATCTATGTTCTTTATGGACACTTTTCCAATCCCCCTCCTCTGGTCACCTACTGTCCTTTATCTGTGCTTTTACTGTAGCACATCTGACCTCATGTTATATCGAGTTGCCTGTCCACACGTATTCACTCCTTTGTCTGCGAGGTCCTTGTTTTCTTCACCTTTGTGAGCCTCAAATGACTAACATGCATTGGAGGTCAAAAAGATTTGTGCCGATGAGCTGAATGTGGGAACAAGTAAGGCGTGGTCCCAGTACTAAGTCCCAGTAAGAAAATAAACAGGTAGACAGATACTCCACCTGAGGTGGAAAGTCACACATGCCCTGTTAGAAATTCCACAATGTGGCAGGGGCAGGGTGATGGAGGATGAGATTGAAAAAAAAGACAACATGGAGGCGGTATCTGTGTGTGTATGTCTCAGGGAGAAGCTGTTTGGAGAGAATCTAAAGAGGCTTAGAAATACTGCCTGAGTGCCACAGATATACCTACTGCTAAGTTATCTTACTTTGTGTGTGAGTATTTGTGTTGGGGCCCAAGACTTATTTTGGTGGTGAACAGTAGACTTTTTTCCCCTCCTCAGCATGAGAAAAGGCTGCAGCATTTAGGTGGGGGGTGGGGAGAATTTTGGTCTAGGGCTCAGGTTATTCAGTGACTGGGTGAGAGCTGATACAGGTAGCAGCTTTCTTTGAAAAGAGATTATGAAAAAACCTGCCATGGAGAAAGCACTCAGAGAATGACGGAGGTCAGGAAGGCACCAACTTTGAGCTGTGAAGTGACAGGTGATTTTTATTTTGTTAAATTTAGAATTTAGCAGAAAGAGCTGGTTGGCCTCTTCTGGAGGGATAACTCAGGGGCTACAGATTTTTATATTCCAGGAAACCCTACTTAAATTGTAGTGTGCGAGAAGCACTGGCCCCCAACGAACAGGCAAAAGATTTTCTAGGGAATGTGATGGATTGGGATATTAAAAAAGAAATGTGACTTAGTATGGTGGGCTGCTACTCTTAGAGGGTTTTTTTTTTTTAACCTCTTCACTATCATATAATCTTTTGATCAGATTGTAACAACTTCCACCACAATATGACTTGGAATTAGTTTGGGCAAATCCCTGTAACACTGAACCAGTTAGCAGGATTCTTATGGGTTTCAGGACACTTGCTTCCTCTTTCCTAAAAGCTGAGGTCCCCTGTAGTTTCTCTGGCCAACACCAACTGCTCGTAGAGGAGAAGTTGCACCACCTGCCCTGAAAACCCTGAGTCCAGATCTTTGGCTGGGTTAACTTTTTGATGTAAAAATTTTGACTTCTGTTGAGTTCAGATTCCTAAGCATAACAATGAGTCACAGGAGTGAGTTACCTCACAGATGCAGTAAGCAAGATAAAAAGATGAAGGTTTGGCTTCCCTGGTGGCGCAGTGGTTGAGAATCTGCCTGCTAATGTAGGGGACACGGGTTTGAGCCCTGGTCTGGGAAGATCCCACATGCCGCGGAGCAACTAGGCCCGTGAGCCACAATTGCTGAGCCTGCGCGTCTGGAGCCTGTGCTCCGCAACAAGAGAGGCCACGATAGTGAGAGGCCCGCGCACCGCGATGAAGAGTGGCCCCCGCACCGCGATGAAGAGTGGCCCCCGCTTGCCGCAACTGGAGAAAGCCCTCGCGCAGAAACGAAGACCCAACACAGCCATAAATAAAATAAATAAATAAATAAAGTACTTTAAAAAAAAAAAAAGATGAAGGTTTTAAGAAGCCGTCGTTCTGTATGTATTGATAATATGTGTAATATGTGGGTTGAGGGCTCATGGATACATATGCTGAAAAATTGTCTGGCAAATGTCATGTCATGGGACAATGGAAACAGTGTGGAATCAGAGTCAGAAGACCTCAATCAAGTCACAGCTTTACTCATCTTGTTGACATTCTAGATCTGGAAATTTTTCTGGAACCAGGTAAGGGTGGAAAGAATTAGTGAATGAACAAGTATCCTTTAACTCTTCCGAGTCCTATGTTCGTCACCTACACAATGGAGGAGTGAAAAAAAACTAACAGCAGTAAACTAATATATATGAAGTATTTGGTAAACTGTCAGTTCACTATAGCATGCAATTCTCATTATCTAAACTTTTAATATTTTATCAGATGCAAGGGTAAGAGAAATCATAAGCAATAACATGGGCAAAGTTACCAATATTTTAAAGGATTAGAAACCTTTACGGCAACTGGCTATGCATTCAGAAACATCATTTCCATTCAATCAAGTGAAAAACAATTTTGGGGGGTATGGCAGTTAAACCATCCCCAAGATCTTCTCTTCAAATGTCAGCCCTGAGTGAGGAGCTTTATGTCCCTGGAACATCTGGCAGGGAACCTGTATGCTGACAACCAGACATGCTTGGCCACCTTCTATTTCTACTTCTGGGACTGCAGGAAAGAAGACTTAGGACACAAAGCTTGAACCTCTCAGAATTCTGCTTGTGGTATGGAAGCAGCATGGGGCGCACCATGGAGTCTCATGCTGGGCTAGCCTTTCAGGTTTGCACATCCTGCCAGAACAGACAGAACATAATCTTTCTGCCTGAGGCCCAGGGTAGCAATGCTAAAGATTGCAGTCCTTAGAGCCTGGACACCATTCTTAGAGTTAGGGAGACTTCACAGAGTTAGGTGACTTAATCTAAGTGACTCCATTTACCTAACATGAAGCGGTCACCTTGGAGGACCCCCTGGTTGTGACATATTGTGTTAGAAAGAAGCAACCACTTTCAAAACTGACTCTCCGCAGGGAATATGGGTCAGCTCAACCTATTTTTAGTTCTGCTTTGGCAGTACCACAAAGGGAGTCTAAACTCACTTTTTTGGACCTTTGAATCATGCTGGCCTGTCCTCACCAAAGACCACCCCCCCCGCCGCCATGGTGACAAATAGGACCGACCAAGGGTTGCCAGTGCAACTACTGCCAAGTACCCCAGACACTCTTCCAAAGGCTTCTACAATTCTGCTGATAAGTGCAGAGGATTCTTTCCCTTCAGAGATAGTCTGACAAAGATGGAAGGTCAATAGAAAGGGCAATAAGATGTATGAACCCCAAAGCAGTGTTTTCAAACAAACTGATCACATCTTGTCAGTCTATTGCTCTAGTCTATAATTTGAAAGCATGTTCTACGATGCATAGGAACAGGGAATAAGACAAAAGGCAACTATATTACACCTGGGAAATTCCCTCTTCTTTAGACAGTGAAATATTTGCAGAATTTGGTACTATGGAGCAGACTGATTATAATATGCAGACAATCTTCCTCTTGAAATGTTAATGGTAATGGACAGTCAACTGTCCTGCAGAACAAATTATGATCTTGTTTCAACATGGGTCGAAATGGTAGGAGTCATCTGTATTATTAGGATTAGAGAAATGATTCGAACAAGGTTCGTGAATGTTGAAAAACAGAAGGTCCAATTCCTCTGGGATGTTATATTAGGAAAATCATAGCCAAAAACCAACCCCCCCCCCCAAACCCCACATCCTATTCCCTTTACTTCTGCCTTATTATTATTACGTTATTTCCTTGCTGGGGCAATTTTCAACGCTAAGGAACCACAAACAAAAGTGACAGAAACAACAATGGTTAGAAGAGGAAGATTATGAAAACATAAAAGAAAGAACAGAAATCTGTTTACAGGCATTTAAAAGTAGACAGACAAGAGCAGACCCACCAAGCAATCCATCCCTAAAAGACGACTCAAAGTAAGTTCCTTAAGTCAGAAGAAAAGCATAGCCCCAAACATATAGCAATCAGTTCTACAAATTATAACAGAGCGCTTCCTTGAAGCTAGCTAAGCAGCCCTTCTCTATCCCACAGTATTTGCTTAGAAAGTCCGTGATCTTAATTAAGTCTTAGAAGAGCTCCAGGTTGGGGGCAGTGTGATTGAAAGGCACTGGAACTTACTAGGGCATCTCTCCTCCTCCTCTGTCGGCTGCTCCTTCTCTGGCTTGGAAGAGCCTTTGATTTTATACACCAAGGCACGGAATTTTCCAGTCCAGGAGGCGTCCTCCTCCTCCTCTTCCTCTTCCTCCAGGGGAACCCCTAAGCAAGTCACAGAACAGAGTGATAACCTCAAACAGTACATGAAGCCACCAGATGATGGAAAGAACATATAAACACTGCTTTCCACCCTTTGGAACTTTCTAAGGATACTATCTATAGGCAGCCTCCCATAAGTATTTATCTACATCATGTCTTTCGGCAAGATTTTTAAAAAGACGATTTCTTGTATACAAGAACATTAAGTAATTTCAATCCCAAGACTTACCTTTTTCTAACCCATACCCAAAATGGGCTCTAGAGTGTCCAAAAAGAAAGAGTTAACCATGAGTTACTTCAAATGAAAAAGTCATCTCTTATCCATGTAGTACTCAACCCACCCATGTACAAGCAGCACAATTGCTGAGAGCCACTTTAAAACGAGCAGATATGTATCTAAGCAGAGATGGCTGGTTTAGAATCCTTAAGGGCAGACATGGCCATACTTATATCATTGCAGAAGCTAAAAAGCAAAGGGGATCAGAATCTTGGCTCAGCTGGGAGCAGAGTCCCAACTATCTAACTTGAGGTAAATTGGGTGAGGTTTATATAAAAATCAGTTCTTTTCTTTCCTTCTTTAGAGACCCAGTTCTCTCTTAGATCTCAGCAAAATTTCTTCTAGGTAGTAGTTTCAGTCATGTATTATGCCAGGATGATGTCCTGTATCTTCTCTGACCCAAATAGTTTTGGAGAGAATCATTTCTTGGACAATTAGTATTGTAATTTAAAATAGAAAACGAACTTCGCAACCCCCCTTGAGCTTCTAACGAAGGAATCATGAACAGACTTGTCTTTCATAAAGCTTTTATCTCGGAAGCTCACCGCAGTGAATGAGAAGGTCCTCGTGGAAGTCATACAGCTCCTCCCGGATCTCTTCTGGGCACGGGCAGTTCTCCCCCAGTTGAAAGTTAAGAAGCATGTTGATCTTTGAGGGACAAAGAAGAATGGCTAGTTGGTTCTCAATGTCTGTCCAAAGAACTCAGATCCAACCTTAGTCAGACACCTTTTGGTAAAGATGGCCAACATTTAAAAGTAGCTTTCTATAACTGAATCATTTTGCTGCACATCTGAAACATTGTAAGTCAACTATACTTCAATAAAAAAATAAAACATAAAAATTTTTAAAAAGGGTACAAACTTCCAGTTATAAGACGAATAAGTCCTGGGGAGGTAATGTATAGCATAGTGACAGTAGTTAACAATACTGTACTTGAAAATTGCTAAGAGAGTAGATCTTAAAAGTTCTCACCATAGGAAAAAGAAATTCATAACTATGTGAGGTGATAGATGTTAACTAAGCTTACTGTGGTGATCATTTCACAATATATACATATATCAAATAATTATGTTGTACACCTTAAACTATACAGTGTTACGCATTAACCAGATCTCAATAACTGGGAAAAAAAACCCCACTACAAATAAAAAAAGAAAAAGAAAATATTCCAGCAATATTGCTTTTCATCACCAAGATACTGTCTCTGCTCTCCTTCTTTAGAATAATTATTTTGCTGACTATGGCTCTAATTCCTGTCTTTAAGAAAGAATGCATGATTCTGAGAAAAAAGTCATGCAACCAGGGCATTTTAAATGATCTTTGGAGAGATGAGTCATGAGAATACAAAGATGTAAAAAATACACTAATGAAATAAAGCCATAAACTATGAGATGCTAAAAAAAAAAAATTAGCTTGCACTTTTTTCTGATTATAAAGGTAATTTATTAATTACACAAAACTTGGAGATTATCTAAAGAAGAAAATTTAATGAGATCTCCCCACTCAAAGACAGCCACTGTTAATATTCCAGTTAATATCTTTATGTATGCAGATTGAGATCACACTCTAAATAAACTTTTTTGAAACTCAAATTTTCCACTTAATTTATCTCGAGCATTTTAAAATTTTCTTAACCTGATCTTTAACAGGTGCATTACATTTCATCATAAGGATGAACAGCAGTTTATATAAAATGCATGTAAAATTAATGATCTGCTATGAAATATTTAAGTTGTTTTCATTTTTTTTATCCTTGTAAAATAAAGTTGGTTTGAATTTCTCTGATCATTTCCTTAGGATAAACTCAGAGAAGTGAAATGCCTGGACCAAAATGTTTGAACATTTTAATGGCTTTTTTTTCCCCTTATGATTTTTTTTTTTACATTTTTATTGGAGTGTAATTACTTTACAATGTTGTGTTAGTTTCTGCTCAATAACAAAGTGAATCAGCTATATGTATACATATATCCGCATATCACCTCCCTCCCACCCTCCCCATCCCACCCCTTTAGGTGGTCACAAAGCACCGAGCTGATCTCCCTGTGCTATGCGGCTGCTTCCCACTAGCTATCTATTTTACATTTGGTAGTGTATATATGTCCATGCCACTCTCTCACTTCATCCCAGCTTCCCCTTCCCCCTGCCACCCGTGTCCTCAAGTCCGTTCTCTATATCTGCGTCTTTATTCCTGTCCTGTCCCTAGGTTCATCAGAACCATTTTTCTTTTTTAGATTCCATACATATGTGTTAGCATACGGTATTTGTTTTTCTCTTTCTGACTTACTTCACTCTCTATGACGGACTCTAGGTCCATCTACCTCACTACAAATAACTCAATTTCGTTTCTTTTTATGGCTGAGTAATATTCCATTGTATATATGTACCACATCTTCTTTACCCATTCATCTGTCGATGGACACCTAGGTTGCTTCCATGTCCTGGCTATTGTAAATAGTGCTGCAGTGAACATTGTGGTACATGTCTCTTTTAGAATTATGGTTTTCTCAGGGTATATGCCCAGTAGTGGGATTGCTGGATCATATGGTAATTCTATTTTTAGTTTTTTAAGGAACTTCCATACTGTTCTCCATAGTGGCTGTATCAATTTACATTCCCACCAACAGTGCAAGAGGGTTCCCTTTTCTCCACACCCTCTCCAGCATTTATTGTTTGTAGATTTTTTGATGATAGCTATTCTGACTGGCGTGAGGTGATACCTCACTGTAGTTTTGATTTGCATTTCTCTAATGATTAGTGATGCTGAGCATTCTTTCATGTGTTTGTTGGCAATTGGTATATCTTCTTTGGAGAATTGTCTGTTTAGGTCTTCCGCCTATTTTTGGACTGGGTTGTTTTTTTGATATTGAGCTGCATGAGCTGCTTGAACTATACAAACTGCTGTATAGTTTGGAGATTAATCCTTTGTCAGTTGCTTCTTTTGCAAATACTTTCTCCCATTCTGAGGGTTGTCTTTTTGTCTTGCTTATGGTTTCCTTCACTGTGCAAAAGCTTTTAAGTTTCATTAGGTCCCATTCATTTATTTTTGATTTTATTTCCATTACTCTAGGAGGTGGGTCAAAAAGGATCTTGCTGTGATTTATGTCAAAGAGTGTTCTGCCTATGTTTTCCTCTAAGAGTTTTATAGTGTCTGGCCTTACATTTAGGTCTTTAATCCATTTTGAGTTTATTTTTGTGTATGGTGTTAGGAAGTGTTCTAATTTCATTCTTTTACATGTAGCTGTCCAGTTTTCCCAGCACCACTTATTGAAGAGGCTGTCTTTTCTCCATTGTATATTCTTGCCTCCTTTGTCAAAGATAACGTGACCATATGTGTGTGGTTTTGTCTCTGGGCTTTCTATCCTGTTCCATTGATCTATATTTCTATTTCTGTGCCAGAACCATACTGTCTTGATTACTGTAACTTTGTAGTATAGCCTGAAGTCAGGGAGCCTGATTCCTCCAGCTCCGTTTTTCTTCCTCAAGATTGCTTTGGCTATTTGGGGTCTTTTGTGTTTCTATACAAATTGTAATATTTTTTGTTCTAGTTCCGTGAAAAATGCCATAAGTAGTTTGATAGGGATTGCACTGAATCTGTAGATTGCTTTGGGTACTACAGCGATTTTCTCAATGTTGATTCTTCCAATCCAAGATCATGGTATATGTCTCCATCTGTTTGTATCATCTTTGATTTGTTTCATCAGTGTCTTATAGTTTTCTGAATACAGGTCTTTTGTCTACTCAGGTAGGTTTATTTGTAGGTATTTTATTCTTTTTGTTGCAATGGTAAATGGGAGTGTTTCCTTAATTTTGCTTTCTGTTCTTTCATTGCTAGTGTATAGGAATGCAAGAGATTTCTGTGCATTAATTTTGTATCCTGCTACTTTACCAAATTCATTGATTAGCTCTAGTAGTTTTCTGGTAGCATTTTAAGCATTTGCTATGTATAAGTATCATGTCATCTGCAAACAGTGACAGTTTTACTTCTTTTCCAATTTGGATTCCTTTCATTTCTTTTTCTTCTCTGACTGCCGTGGCTAAAACTTTCAAAACTATGTTGAATAACAGTGGTGAGAGTGGGCACCCTTGTCTTGTTCCTGATCTTAGAGGAAATGCTTTCAGTTTTTCACTATTGAGAATGTTGTTGGCTGTGTTTGTCATATATGGCTTTTATTATGTTGAGGTAGGTTCCCTCTATGCCCACTTTCTGGAGGTTTTTTATCATAAATGCGTTTTGAATTTTGTCAAAAGCTTTTTCTGCATCTACTGAGATGATCATATGGTTTTTATCCTTCAATTTGTTAATATGGTTTATCACATTGACTGATTTGCGTATGTTGAAGAATCCTTGCATTCCTGGGATAAAACCCACTTCATCATGGTTTATGATCCTTTTAATGTGCTGTTGGATTCTGTTTGCTAGTATTTTGTTGAGGATTTTTGCATCTATGTTCATCAGTGTATTGGCCCGTAGTTTTCTTTTTTTGTGACGTCTTTGTCTAGTTTTGGTATCAGGGTGATGGTGACCTCGTAGAATGAGTTTGGGAGTGTTCCTCCCTCTGCTATATTTTGGAAGAGTTTGAGAAGGATAGGTGTTAGCTCTTCTCTAAATGTTTGATAGAATTCACCTGTGAAGCCTCCTGGTCCTCGGCTTTTGTTAGTTGGAAGATTTTTAATCACAGTTTCAATTTCAGTGCTTGTGATTGGTCTGTTCATATTTTCTATTTCTTCCTGGTTCCATCTTGGAAGATTGTACTTTTCGAAGAATTTATCTATTTCTTCCCAGTTGTCCATTTTATTGGCATATAGTTGCTTGTAGTAATGTCTCATGATCCTTTGTATTTCTGCAGTGTCAGTTGTGATTTCTCCTTTTTCATTTCTAATTCTGTTGATTTGAGTCTTCTCCCTTTTTTTCTTGATGAGTCTGGGTAATGGTTTATCAATTTTGTTTATCTTCTCAAAGAACCAGCTTTTAGTTTTGTTGATCTTTGCTATTGTTTCCTTCATTTCTTTTTCATTTATTTTTGATCTGATCTTTATGATTTCTTTCCTTCTGCTATCTTTGTGTTTTTTGGTTGTTGTTGTTCTTCTTCTTCTTCTTTCTCTAATTGCTTTAGGTGTAAGTTTAGGTTGCTTATTTGAGATTTTTCTTCTTTCTTGAGGTAGGATCGTATTGCTATAAACTTCCCTCTTAGAACTGCTTTTGCTGCACCCCATAGGTTTTGGATCATTGTGTTTTCATTGTCATTGTTGCTAGGTATTTTTTTATTTCTTCAGTGATCTCTTGGTTATTTAGTAGCGTATTGTTTAGCCTCCATGTGTTTGTATTTTTTACAGTTTTTTTCCCCTGTAATTGACATCTAGTCTCACAGCGTTGTGGTCAGATAAGATACTTGATATGATTTCAATTTCTTAAATTTACCTAGGCTTGATCTGTGACCCAAGATACGATCTATCCTGGAGAATGTTCCATGTGCACTTGAGAAGAAAGTGTATTCTGCCACTTTGGGGTAGAATGTTCTATAAATATCAATTAAACCTATCTGGTCTGTTGTGTCATTTAAAACTTGTGTTTCCTTATTTATTTCCTGTTTGGATGATCTGTCAATTGGTGTAAGTGGGGTGTGTTAAAGTCCCCTTCTATTATTGTATTACTATTGATCTCCCTTCTCATGGTTGTTAGAATTTCCCTTATGTATTGAGGTGCTCCTATGTTGGGTGCATAAGCATTTATAATTGTTATATCTTCTTCTTGGATTGATCCCTTGATCATTATGTAGTGTCCGTCCTTATCTCTTTTAACAGTCTTTATTTTCAAGTCTATTTTATCTGATACGAGTATTGCTATTCCAGCTTTCTTTTGTTTTCCACCTGCCTGGAATATCATTTTCCATCCCTTCACTTTCAGGCTGTATGTGTCCCTAGGTCTGAAGTGGGTCTCCTGTAGACAGCATATATACGGGTCTTATTTTTGCATCCATTCAGCTAGTCTGTGTCTTTTGGTTGGAGCATTTAATCCATTCACATTTAAGGTAATTATCAATATGTATGTTCCTATTACCATTTTCTTAATTGTTTTGTATTTGTTTTTGCAGGTCTTTTCCTTCTCTTGTGTTTCCTGCCTAGAGAAGTTCCTTTAGCATTTGTTGTAAAGCTGGTTTGGTGGTACTGAATTCTCTTAACTCTTGCTTGTCTGTAAAGGTTTTAATTTCTCCATTAAATCTGAATGAGATCCTTTCTGGTTAGAGTAATCTTGGTTGTAGGTTTTTTCCTTTCATCACTTTAAATATGTCCTGCCCCTCCATTCTGGCTTGCAGAGTTTCTGCTGAAAGGTCAGCTGTTAACCTTATGGGGATTCTCTTGTCTGTTATTTGTTGCTTTCCCCGGCTGCTTTTAGTATTTTTTCTTTGTATTTAGTTTTTGATAGTTTGATTAATATGTGTCCTGGCATGTTTCTCCTTGGATTTATCCTGTATGGGACTCTCTGCGCTTCCTGGACTTGATTGACTATTTCCTTTCCCATGTTAGGGAAGTTTTCAACTATAATCTCTTCAAATATTTTCTCAGACCCTTTGTTTTTCTCTTCTTCTTCTGGGACCCCTACAATTTGAATGTTCGTACATTTAATGTTATCCCAGAGGTCTCTGAGATTGTCCTCAATTCTTTTCATCCTTTTTTCTTTATTCTGCTCTGCAGCAGTTATTTCCACTATTCTATCTTCCACGTCACTTATCTGTTCTTCTGCCTCAGTTATTCTGCTATTGATTCCTTCTAGAGTATTTTTAATTTCATTTATTGTGTTATTCATCATTTGTTTGCTCTTTAGTTCTTCTAGGTCCTTGTTAAACGTTTCTTGTATTTTCTTTATTCTATTTCTGAGATTTTGGATCATCTTTACTATCATTACTCTGAATTCTTTTTCAGGTAGACTGCCTATTTCCTCTTCATTTGTTTGGTCTGGTGGGTAAAAACCTTCCTCCTTCACCTGCTGCATATTCCTCTGTTTTCTCATTTTGTTTAACTTAACTGTGTTTGGGTTCTCCTTTTCCCAGCCTGCAGGTTTGTAGCTCCTCTTATTTCTGGTGTCTGCCCCAGTTGGTGAGGTTGGTTTAGTGGTTTGTGTAGGCTTCCTGGTGGGGGGGGGGGACTGGTGCCTGTGTTCTGGTGGGTGGGGCTGGATCTTGTCCCTCTGGTAGGCAGGGCCACGTCTGGTGGTGTATTTTGGGGTGTCTGTGATCTTAGTATAACTTTAGGCAGCCTCTCTGCTAATGGGTGGGGTTGTGTTTTTGTCTTGCTAGTTGTTTGGCATGGCGCATTCAGCACTGAAGCTTGCTGCCCGTTGGTTGGAGCTGGGTCTTAGCATTGAGATGGAGCTCTTTGGGAGAGCTCTTGCTGATTAATATTGCATGGGACTGGGAGGTCTCTGGTTGTCCAACGTCCTGGACTCAGCTCTCCCACCTCAGCAGCTCAGGTCTGACACCCAGCCAGAGCACCAAGACCCTCCCAGCTGCATGGCTGCTTCTTATGTCAAAGTCTCTGTGGGACCGTTGCAAAGTCCACAGGCTTCTGCATGACCCAAGCACCTCTCTACCAGCGCAGTCACGTTGGCATGCACCACCCAGTAATTCCAACTGGAACTGCCATTTTAATGGCTTTTGATATTAATTGCCAGACTGCCCTCCAGAAAGCTCACAACAATTTGCATTAATACCAAATTTATACAAGAGTGTGTATTACTTTGCCATCTCCATTATGGTAGTGAGAGTTAACATACTTTCAAATAGTTTCCAATTTAATGGGTGAAAAATGTCATATCTCTGTTGCTTTAATTTATTTATTTTTCTTTTTTTTTAAACAGCCCTAATCTTTTTTTTTTAAATTAATTTATTTTATTTATTTATTTTTGGCTGTGTTGGGTCTTCATTGCCGTGCGCAGGCTTTCTCTAGCTGCGGTGAGCCAGGGCTACTCTCTGTTGTGGTGTGCGGGCCTCTCACTGCAGTGACTTCTCTTGTTGTGGAGCATGGGCTCTCAGGTGCGTGGGCTTCAGTAGTTGTGGAGCGTGGGATCAGTAGTTGTGGCTTGTGGGCTTTAGAGTGCAGGCTCAGTCATTGTGGTGCACAGGCTCTGTTGCTCTGCGGTATGTGGGATCTTCCTTGACCGGGGCTCGAATCTGTGTCCCCTGCATTTGCAGGCGGATTCTTTTTTTTTTAAATTTTATTTATTTATTTATTTTTGACTGTGTTGGGTCTTCGTTTCTGTGCGAGGGCTTTCTCTAGTTGTGGCAAGCGGGGGCCACTCTTCATCGCGGTGCGTGCCTCTCACTGTTGCGGCCTCTCTTGTTGCGGAGCACAGGCTCCAGACGCGCAGGCTCAGTAGCTCTGGCGCACGGGCCTAGTTGCTCCGTGGCATGTGGGATCTTCCCAGACCAGGGCTCGAACCCGTGTCCCCTGCATTGGCAGGCAGATTCTCAACTACTGCGCCACCAGGGAAGCCCTGCAGGCGGATTCTTAACCACCACTGCATCACCAGGGAAGCCCTCTGTTGCTTTAATTTGCATTTAATTGGTGAGGTTGCACTTTGTTTTTCCACACAGAAGGACTGTTTTTATCTCACAGTTTATATATTTTCCATCCATGTTCTTCCTCCATTTTTCTGTTGTGTGATTATCTTTTTAAAAATTAATCAGTGAGTGCTTTGCACATCTGCAGTTTATTAACTCTTGGTAATATATACTCCAAATACATTTCCCAGTTTTTAGTGAGCTTTTAATTTTGTTTACAGAATTTTTTTTGACATGTAGGTTTTAAGTTTTGCAGCCAGCCTGTCATCTTTTCCCCTATAGTTTTGTGTCAGAGATGCTTAACTGTTTCTGTGCCATGGACCACTCTGACAGTCTAGTGAAACCCGTGGATTTTTTCTCAGATTAATATTTTAAATACCTAAAACAAAATATAGAGGATTACAAAGAGAAACAATTATACTGCAATCCAGTTTTATCAACATGACAAAAAACAAATTTGTGATACAGTAACATATATACAAAAAGATCTAGCAGCAGGTCTCACATGCACTGTGATCTTGAAGTAGTGATGAACGTAAATGATACTTCAAGGTATTAGAACTCTGTAATATGATATGAAAAAATATGTAATTTCTGTGGGTGACAAGGTTAGGTACTTGCTTTGCTGCCTACATCAATAATTGAAAGAAATGCTCTTAGAAATTAATGAAAAGTTGGTGAAAATAAAGCTGTCACTCAGATTTCTGGATGTCTAAATTCTTCCACAGACCCATGACACCAGGTTAGTGAATATCTGGAGGCACTGAAGTAATAGCTAGAGGTAATCTTGTCCATTTTGCTGTGTCAGGCAGAGTAACCCAAACACCAGGCAAAGGGGTATATTCTACTTTTGTTTAGGATATCTAGGTGAAAAAAATTCACAGTCTCCTTTATTAAACCATGAACCTTATTTAATATTGTTAGGAAGATCCTTTTTCAAAGCTTCTACTGCAAACAAGTTTTTGGCAGAAGGTAAGGTATTGTTTGTAATAAAATAATATTGATAAAACAGGTTTGAAAAGTAATTTTTGTGGTTGTTCCACAATGTTAAATTATGCTAATTATATCAGCAACATATATGGATGTGTTGTTTATTAAATAAAAATCAGATCTGAAGGTCTGATTTCAAGAATCTGAAAGTCAATTTCTTACTGAATGATCTTTCTTTTGTTGGAACACGTAGGAAGCAAGTGGCCCATCAGCCCTCAGGGCATAACCAAAAGGGGAGTGAACTGAATTTTCTGCTAGGTCATACCCTTTAAAGAAAGTCCTTTTCAAAGTGAAAGGCTTGCAAACTGTGCTTGGCTAATTTGCCAACAATCACTGGACTAATCTTTGCTTTACCTACTTTTGTACTTAGTTACATCCCCCAAGTATGTTTTTTCATCTCTCTGAATAGTGTATGGATATAGGGCTGAAAACCTCTATTTTATCCTCACAGGTTACAGAAGAATGAGGTAATCATATCACTGTTTTAAAATTCTAATTCCTATGTATCCTATTTTCCAAGTGATTTTGCATTCCTCTGCCCTGAAATTGAAATCCTCCATATCCTTTATCAATATTAAATTCTTAATTACTTAGAAAGTTCTATGGGTAGGTTCCTTCTAGAAATGAATACTCTGGGAGGGGTGGCAGATGGGACAGCTGAATTTGGTAACAGGGTCCCTGATTTTATTTCATTTCTAGGCCAGCAGCATCAGGATAGCCTGGAAACTTGCTAAACATGCAAATTCTCAGGCCTTACCTTAGACCTACTGAATTAGAAACCCTAGAGGTGGGACCAGCAATCTGTGTTTTATTCAGCCTTCCAGGGATTCTGAGGTCTGCTCAAGTTCTTGAGATACAGACTTCTGAAATGGGTCTGAAATGACTGTTCAGAGGATTGTCTAGAAGGCTAAAGAAGGAAGTGATGGTTAGGTCCCAAAGATGACAGAAGAGAAGGTAAGGAGGCAGAATGGGGCAAGAAGACGGTGCAGCCAGCAGGGCCCTTCTAGGATCCAGGATCACGAGCTGTGTCTATGGGGATGACGGTGTCAGATGGACAACCCAGTCCCGGCTGGCTTAAGGAGATGCCAGAAAACATGCGTAAACTCACTGGCTCACTGACAGAAGGGCATAGAACATGGCATGAGGCAAATGCAAATACCTCTGACACTAAAACTAATGACAGCTTGTAGTACTTACAGAATGTTTCCTACCTGACAGATTTCCTGCTAAGCAATCTAAATGAATGATCTCATAGGATTCTCACAAACATTACCCACACTTTGCAGCCCGAAGAAACTGAGAGACAAAGAGAAGTAATGCGTCCAAGACTACCCAGTGAGTGATGGTGGGGGCGCAATGGGAGCCAGGCTCGGAAGCCAACAGCAGTGTTTTAATCACCACTTCATCCACCTCCCCGTTTTTCACAAATACAAGTCAGCATCTGCCCAGTGAAACAGGGAATGTTCGCACCTGTTGCCAGTCTAAAAGCAGCCTGACAACATCTGTAAAGCCTTCAAGAATAATTCACACTCACTGCATTTTCCTCAGCACAGTGCAAAGTACCTGTTCCCACCAATCCACAGGGCCTTGGCATTTTGCCTCTAGCAAAGAGATGTGAAGCTCTGTCTGCTCTTTATCAAGGCCAGTATCATTCAAAGGCATCTTAAAGAGCCAAGATAGGTGGTTCATTTTTAAGCCAATATAAGTATCTATAGCCTATAAAATAGGTTTTAGGAACGTAATTGGACCATGCTGTGGTGGCCTCGCCATCGTTACAAAATGGTGGTAATTATATCGACAACAATTTATGGATAGACTGCTTATTAAATATATATAAGATCCAAAGATTTGGTTTCGACGACAAAAAATGAATGTCTTCACTGGAAGATCTATCTTCTCTTTTGAAACTGACGGAGCTGTGACAAATGGCCTGCAGGATATATGTGATCAGCCGAGCAGCGGCAACGAATGGAGACTATTATTTTACAAGCTGTCCCTCCCTCATCTGCAAGATTCTCACCAGGATTTTCATTCTTTTCAAAGCAGCCTTTCAACCCGGGTGAGGCTGACTACGAGGTGGGGTACCGCAAAGAATGGAGACAACACATCCCAGGAGAGGACTCCCTCATCCATGTCCTGCCCTCCAGGTTTCCTGGGGCTGGGGTGGGGGGGATTCCAGAGGGTCTCGGTCAAGGAAGACTGTGCACCCGCCCTCACGAGTCAGGAAATGCGGACCACATTCTGTTGATCTCTGATGGAGAGTAGTGACTTCTGGAAGGACTGGACAGAAATGCTTCTGAGGGGTAGAAGCTGGATCCTAACAGAGACAGGAGTGGTGGCATGAGTGAGCGAAGGAAAGGAGGAAGCCTGGCTCTGTGTGTGGTTTTGGAAGGTTATCTTTCCACCCAAGACAGCTGGCAGAGGCTTCCCAGTTGTCTCAGCACAGGACTAGCCTGTCTCCTGGCGCTGGCCGGGGTCTTTCAACCTCCCATGAAGGCTTTGTGTACCCTGCTTCGTCAGGTTCAAGCTCTTCCCTAGGAATGGGATGGAGGCTCGGGAGGGGCTTCTCACCTGCTCCTGCGGGGGTGAGCGGAACTCCCTGGTTTTCCGAGCAGTCAGGGCCGCAGACATGTTCAGGGCCTGCATGAGTTCGTTGTAGCGGAACTTCTGATTTGCCTGGAGCTTGGAGACATAAATGTCGCCAAAGGCCACGATGGCCTCCACCCGGTGCTGCAGCTCCCAGTCACAGAGATAGCTGAGGAGCTCACACATCTGCAAAAGTGTACACACACGTGAATATAATAATACGTCATGTGCATTGGTGAAGCAGCTATCATCCCCATTCTACAGATGGTAACACTGAGACTTAGGCAATTTAAGGAACTTGCCCAGTGTCACACAGTAATCATAGAGCTACTACTGGAATCCAAGTTGGCCATTACTGGATGACTCTGGATTAGTACTTGAACCCAGAGCCCAGCTCTTTACTGCTGAGCCAGGAGAACAACAGGAAAATGAGCTCATTAAACACAGAGCATGTCTGCCTGTGGAGACAGAGAACAGCATGTAGGAGAGCGTTTTCCCAGGGCTCTAAGCTCAGTACAGAAACCACCACTGAATGGTACATATGAGCACTGGGTCTCCTTCCTGACATCTTCTGGTTCTGGATGATGGGAAAGCGAGACTTCTGCTTCCCTCCCCATCTTTCATTGTTTTTGTTTATCGGCACTGTTTTTCTATGATCAGTTGTTATAACTAATCTTATCACCATTAGAATTTATACTAATAAGAAAAAAATAGCCATACCTTATTGAGCACTAGCTATTTGCCAGACACTGTGCCAGGCACTTGCCATACTTTATGTGTGTTCCTCATATTTTTACTAAAGCAGAAGTTCTATTTACCCACCTCCACTTAACCCATCACACGTGACTAAAGAACACTCTCCAGTGTGTCTGGGCACAGACAAGGCCCCGGGTGGTGGGGTGCTGTCACCTAGCAGGACAGTCTCTGCACATCTGCACACCTCTGCTCCCGCCAGGTAAACTGGGACCCAGAGCTTACGATCGTCCTACTTGTGATTCTAATTACAACATTTAAAGTCATGTGGGTGAATGAAATAGGAAAACTAAGTTGAATGACTAGGGAACATCTGTGAAAGGCGAGTTTTTTTTTTTTTAAATGCTAAAATTGAGTGTGAGTTAGACAACTATAAAAAGTTGGGGGAAATCATAAAAACCTAGAAGCATTTTGCACTCAGGTTGCTTTCAATTACCTCTAAATCTGCAGCCTGCCTTAAAGACCCCAAAGCGGTAATCGTAGATGGTGCATGACAGGTGTCACCCATGGAAAAGAGAGGACGCTATGTGCCAGTCAGGGACTCACATTAAAGAAGAGGTCTTGCCCCAGATCATGGGGATACAGATGCCTGCTTCAATTAAACTGGTTACTGCAGGCACACTTATTTTCTTAATTTTAGAGTTAAGAAAAGTTACAATAAAACAAGCCAACTCTTAGTTTTGACATTTTCCTATTGTTTTTCTGCTTTCTACCTCATTTATTTCTGCTCTAATATTTATTTCCTTCCTTCTGCTGAATTTGGGCTTGGTTTGTTCTTTTTCTAGCTCCTTGAGGTTATAAAGTTAGATTATTTGAGATCTTCCTCCTTTTTTTAATGTAAACATTTACTGCAATGCACTTCCCTCTTCTATTTTTGCTGCATCCCATAGGTTTTGGTAATTTTTGTTTGCATTTTCATTTGTCTTGAGGTAACATCTTTTTAAAAAAAAATTAATTAATTAAATAAATAAAAGAAGAGGTCTTGGCCCTCCATCAGAATAGCACATTTCTATGTTTTAATAAAATATTTAAGGTACATATGTAAAATTTGTTATGCTTCTCCTCTATATTCAATGTTTTGATGAAATGACCACCTACCAATCCCATCATATTGGATAAGAGAGCTTCGACTGCAGATTATTTTTTATAATATATTTTACGCTAAAATATGTTTCCAATTATATTTTTTAAAAACACATTTTAATATTATGTTTTACTATATCATCATCCACATTTTACAAATCATAAAGCCAAGAGTGATGGGCTACTGACTTCGCAAATTTATTTAGCCAGGAAGTGGCTGAGGAGCAGGAATTGAAATCCAGGGATGCCTGAACCAGGGTCACTCCACTAAGATAAACTGCTCTCCTCTATTTCTTTTCTTTTCTCTTTTTTTACTTTTTAGAAAATTTATTGAAGTATAGTTGATTTACAGTGTTGTGTTAATTTCTCCTCTATTTGTTTTCATTTCTCTCTTCTCAGTGCTGAGAAGACAAAAGTCACCATCCTCTTTCAGTGCATCACTGATGCTAGCTTACGTCTGGTAAGACTAAGCTGCGCAAGGGGGCAGCTCTAAGTGAGCAGGGCTCCTAGCTCAGATGGCACTTTCTTTGAGTGCCAGTGTAACAGGTTCACGTCAGGCTTGTGATCGGAGCACGGCAACAAATGAGAGCCGGTGATGAGTGTGGTCATCCTACAAGCCAGTTCCTTTGGTCAACTCCACGGCCAAAGGCTCCTCCCTGTCTCCAGACAAGATGTCACAAATGAGCGTTTTAGTCCCGAAGGGTAGGAGAGAAGATCAGGGAAAATCCGTCACCGGGACCAGAAAAACAGTTCTAAAGCACACGCTTTACTGACGAGGGCTGGTATTTTCGTTTTGGTTTGGGGAGACTTAGGGAGTACCCTCCAGCTCAGGAACAAGCAGGACCAGTGGGCGCTCTCCCTGAGCATCTCTGCTACACTCCACATTCAGGCCAGTGCCCACAGTCCTGGCGTCACCACCAGGCTGCACTGTCTCCCTCCCCAGCTCTTTCCAAGGGCAGGATGCTGGCTGTCCCGTTACCTGCAGCTTGACGGACTCCGGTAACCGGGTCTGCAACAAGCCTCTGCCGGGAGCCTCCTTGCCGGCCTTTTCCCCAGCCTCCACAGCCTTCTCCTCCACCTGGGTCACCTCCTCCTTCTCTGCTCCGCCCTGCGTGCCCCCACTGTGCTCCCCAAACACGGAGGGGTCGATGAGAAGGAGGATCTGCCGAACATCGTCATCGTCAAACACCCCCATGACCAGCAGGGTTCCGATGAGTTTCAGCACAGGCACAAACTGGAACTCCACGGACCCCCCGACGGGGTCCCGGATGTGAGCCCCACTGCACTGCACTGCCTCCGTCAGCATGCTCAGCGCCTTCGTCTTGAGAAGCTCCAAGGGAATCTCGGGGCTCTGCTTCTGGTGTTCCTCGCTGGTCATGACGAAGCAGGAGGGGGAGAACCTGAACCCTGGCTTGAGGCACGTTCTCGGGCCCACCCCAGGGAGCCCATGCCTCTTGGACTCGTCCGGGTACAGGTGGATTTTCCTGGTGCTGCTGGTGATGGGGATGATGTACTCATTCTTCATCATCAGCTTCCTCTCCTTAGCGCTGGCCAGGTGGATGCTGATGAGCAGGTCGTAGAAGCCGGAGCGCAGGAAGCCGGGGAGGTACTTGTTGTCAATGGCGTAGAAGAGCTGGGAGAGGTCCACGTGGCTGCACAGGGCATAAGCCACGCGGCTGTTTCCCAGGGCGCACAAGGCGCTGTAGAGTCTCAGCGTGTGGTAATGGAACCACATGAGGTCCTCCTGCTCGCAGAGCTCCAGGATGTCCACACACCTGAGGAGGAGACAAGCAATCAACCACTCCACAGGGAGAAAACTGTGCCAGAATTCAGCGAAGCGCTTACCCTCGGAATCCCCACGGATCTCACCCGAGCCAAGGAAGGCAGAGTGGGTAGAAGCCTGGAGGAGTCTCTTACAGGTTATCATTCGTCTCCCAGTTCTGGTCCATATCCCAACTCCTGATAACCCACCATTTCTAACTATGAGGGTCTCAAAAGTCTGTAAGACTTAAAAGACACTAGCTTGGGACTTCCCTGGTGGTGCAGTGGTTAAGAATCCGCCTGTCAATGCAGGGAACACGGGTTCAAGCCCTGGTCCGGGAAGATCCCACGTGCCATGGAGCAACTAAGCCCGTGTGCCACAACTACTGAGCCTGCACTCTAGAGCCTGCGAGCCACAACTACTGAAGCCCACGTGCTGCAACTACTGAAGCCCATGTGCCTAGAGCCCGTGCTCTGCAACAAAGAGAAGCCACCACAATGAGAAGCCCACGCACCACAACGAAGAGCAGTCCCTGCTCGCCGCAACTAGAGAAAGCCTGCGCGCAGCAACGAAGACCCAACGCAGCCAAAAATAAATAAAAATTAAGATTAAAAAAAAAAAAAAGACACTGGCTTACCAAACATCAAAGTCCCCATTATTAGGGAAAAACCCAACTCAGAACTGAAAACATTCAGGTATGTGACAGGTGACTTGGTCCTCTTATTTGTAGGCTCAAGGGGATCCTCTGTTTCCTGATGTAAGAACCCCTCAGAAGACGTAGCTAAAGCCCTCCCATCAATTTACCATCTGCCTCATCTATGTAATCTCCAGTTTACCATCAGCCATGGGGCTATCCTTTTCCTGAAAACAAACACACACCCGCGCTCTTGTCCAGAGAGGAAACGCCTTCCAGCCTGTGATGAGTTGGCGTAGTCAGGTAGCCAGTGCACTTTCTCCATCCTGACTGTAGAGATCTATCTGCTGTGTATTATTCCCTTGTGTGTGGGGGCCCGGGGCTTTGATCTCTGCTTAGATTCTTCCACTTTGTCTTGGTCCTCACTGAGAATCTGAGGACACTTTGCAATTGGCTTACCTGGCTGGTCTCCTGGTCTTTTCTGCTCCTTCCCTACACTAGCCTGTCCTTCTGCTGCCCATGACCCAGTGGAATACCTAAATGTGAGCTATGCAGGTGTCAAATACCTCCATCCTCTATTGCTTTATTTTTTCAGTCCAAGAGATCAAGGGGTAATAACATCCATAAAAATAGAACTTACTTAATTTTTTCTATGTACAGAAACTGAACTAGATTTTCCCTACACAATTTCATTTTTTCTCTCTCAGCAATCCTTTGGGTGGGCATTGATCTCACTGTACTGATGAGAAGACCGAGGCCTGGAGTGCATGAGTAACTCACTCAAGGCCATGCAGCCAGAAAGTGACGGTGCTGGAATTGAACCTAGCCCATAATCCAGGAGCACCTCTTAAAGAGTGGGGACCAGGAGCCTGATTCTTGGTTCTCCAAGCAAGCTAGGCATGCCTCATTCTTCCCCTTCTTGCCATCAGTAACATATATTTCTGAGCCATGCTAGGGTTTTTAATTAAACGCATGGAAACGTCCCTGAGTGCAGGTACTCGGAGCTACAGTGAAAGCCCCATGGCAGGCACATCACTGTGAATACCATGCTGTGTCTGAGTGAATAATCAAAGTGGGGAAGGGAAAGAAGAGAAACCGAGGCTTCGGGGCAGTCAGCAGTCATCTTGGGCCCTTTGCCAATAAGGATGCTCCTCCTTGGCTTCTGGGCTTGCTGGGTACCTGCTTCCCTGCCTCCCGGGCCCGGCCCTCCCTCTTTGGGCCCCTCCGCTACCTGTTCTCCTCGGGGATGTAGAGCGCCATCATCTGTAGGGGCTCCAGGCACTGCACCACCCAGCCATGGCGCTCGCTCACCCGCTCCGTCTCCACCTTCAGGAAGCTGCTGGGCATGCGGCTCCAGAGGACGGGCTGGATGCTTTGGACGTCCAGCCGTGGTGGGCACTGCGGGACGGGGTTTTTCTCTTCACTCTTAAATATGGCCGCCGACAGGGGCATGGCGTTCTGGGGCAAGGCAGAAAGGCATCAGGGAGGAGAACACACGTGCAACGCAGAGATGCTCAGTGGCTGGACAATGCACCCGGCCCATGATAACCAAAAGGATGAGCATACGTTACAAAGAGACAAATGCATCCCGGGACCAATGAGGGCTTCGCAAGCATCAGTGAAGACCTGACATAATGGGTTACGTGAACATTCGTTAATTCTTTCGGTACTCAACAGAAGTGGGAGAAGGGGAAAATGGGAACCTGTTAGTTTGGGAGGCATATGACAAGCAAGAGGTGACAGACTCCCGGCTTCTCAGGCCTGAGCTTCTCCCCCTAATGGTCAGCAGGCCCCTCACGTCACAGGCGTTAGATGAGGGGACAGATAAATACCTTCAGCTTCCCAAGTTCAAACTGAAACAAAGAGGTGCTGGTAGGCTGCAGGAAGACCGCTGGAAACACTTTGGTATTGGGCTCCACCTGGAAACCAAAACAAATCCAGACGTTTGCCCAGAATTATAAAATCATAGGGGGGGCTAAGTCATGGGTGTTTCAGTCAACACCCTCACTCTAGCTCGAGCTGAAAGAGGGCAGTTAACTGGCTGCTCATTGGCACTGCTCAGAAATTCCCAGAGACCCGGTGCCTAAGCGTAGCTACTGTCACTGCTCCCACCTTCCACACGCCCTTCCTCTCTCCACGCGGGGCTGAACGATCTCACGTCCCTTCAGTTCCTCTCTCGGGTAACCGAAGCCAGCAGCTTTCTGCAGTGCTCAGGAGGACAGTCGCAGGTGGGAGCAACCCACCGGCCACCGAAGGCAGTGCCTGCTCTGGTCACAGAACAAGCTGAGGTGCTGCTCTTCACAGAGCACGGAGACCCCCCCCCACCCAAGGTCCACAGCGAGGACCACCATCCATCACTCCCGCCCTGGAAGGTGACAAGGGAGGGTGGTGCGGTGGCTTCAGTATTCTTTCTCAAGGCACATGGGTGTCAGTCAGGCAAAGCCGGGAGACCTACAGCAGAGCGTCGCAACCTCAGCCCTACTGATAAATGTCTCCAGAGTTGCCAAATGTCCCTGAAGGGAAAAGAGGCCCCACTCGAGAGCCCGCTTTGCAGGCAGGGACCACGCGGCGCTTCCCTGGAATTACATGAAGAGGCTGCACCTGGAGACTCTCTCCTCCCTCAAAACCGCTCCCTCTCACTTGGTTCCTCTGGACTTCTCTCCACCCCTTCCTCACTCTCCATGATTTTAGTTCTTACATTAGATGGTGCAGGATTCACCAACTGCCTTTTAGCTGCCACTGAGATGAGGCATGTGGATTTATTTATTTATGACATCTGGGGCTCCACTTATCCCTTGCTCACTTTGAAGTCGGGCTTTTGATCAGACTCGGAGGACCACGGAAGAAGAAATGGAACTTTAATTCCACCAACTAAAGTCCTTTGCCTTTAAGCAAACCTTGCGACTCTCCCGACCTGTCACATTAGGGGCTGCTGGGTATTGGGAACATACCCTAAAAGTGCCCCTCAATGAGTCACCCCCTTGTACAATCCCCTCTCCTAGAACCTGTGCCTTGTTTCCAGCAAACAGAATATGGCAAAAGCAACTGTCATGCCCCTGATTGGGTTACACTGTAGAAGACTCCATCTCAGCAGATGGGAGAGGAAGATGGTCCAGAGAGCCTCGGAGAAGTAAACTGCCATGTTGTCAGAGGGCCATGTGACAGGAGTTCCAGGGGGTCTCATGGGGCTGAGAGTGGTTGGCCCCTGGCTTCAGCCAGCAAGAAATGGAGCCCTAGTTCTACAAATGTAAGCAAATGAATTCTGCCAACAACCATGTGAGCTCAGAAAGGGACCCCGAGCTCCAGAAAAGAATGCAGCCCAGCTGACACCTTGACTGCAGCCTTGTGTGACGCTGCCCAGAGGACCCAGCTAAGCTGTGCCCTGACTCCTGACCCACGGACACTGTGGGACAATAAATGAATGCCTTTAAGTCACTGAGTTTGTGGTAATTTGTTATCAGGCAATAGAAAATGAATAGAGCAGTTTTCCTTTCTGCCAGGATATTGGTTATGGGCTTCTTGTAAATAATGAACTTCCTCAATGCATTCAGACATAAGAATTATAAACACACATCTTTATGGCTGGAAGTGACTTAAAAGACTGTCTGGTCCAGTGCTATCATCTGCTCACGATGAGGAGGCCAGACTGGTTAGACCCCAGGCGCGCACCCAGCACATGTCATTTGAGCACACTGTAGTGGGCTTACGTTTCAGATAAAACGTTTGCTTTTACCTGATGCTTCAGGTACCCATGGATGATATGAAGGGATGATGCCAGTAAAACCAATGGGTAGGGAGGGGGCTGCTAGAACTGCCTAGGCTATGTCTGAAATAAGCTTTGGTAAGGACATTCAACAATTATTTAGTGCCTATCACATACCTTCTTTGTGCCAGGATCTGGGTTTATGGGTGAGAGACACATATGGGAAATTCTGATTTGATGCTGTGTGACTTTGGCCACAAGGCAAGAGTCATCTCTGGTCTGGCGCCAGATTTCTCAAATACCCAATAACATCTAGAACAATGTGTGTCCCTCAAGTCATGGCAACTTGAAGCAAGCAGAGGTCTGGCAGCTGAGAAAACTTCACCTGGACCAGCCAGGTGAAGAGAGAGAGAAACGCACTCAGCCAGAGGTTTTCTTTGCTGAGCTAAATTGTACCAGTATAGGGAACGATAGGCTGAAGAGGGTGGTACGTTTTTAGGTCCCTCAGGAATGGTCCCTGCAAACTTCATAAACTACCCAGTCAAATGCCAGGGCCCTCCTCAAACCTGCTTGCAGAGAGGAGGTCCTTGAAAGCATCTAGGATGGGTGCCCTGGGATGGGTTTATTTCTACCGTGCAGAGTACACTCCCACCACGATGAACAACGGAAACGTCTCTCCAATCACTAAAATAACAAGAACACACAAGGGCGCGCTCCTGATGGGTGTGCCTAAGGAGAGAAACTGCAACTGGTGGTGTGGTAAGTGGAATACTAGACGGCCCTCCTGACCCCTGGGGTTAGTCCCCTGATCGTGTATGTCACAGGGCAAAAGGGTTTCTGCAGATGTTAGTAAGGCTACTGACCAGCTGGCCTTAAGAGAGACAGAATATCCTTGTGGGCCTAATCCGATTGCACGAGCCCTTAAAAAAAAGCAGGTGTTTTCTCCTGCTGGGGGCAGAAGAGAAAATCAGAGAGGGTCTTGAAGCACGAGAAGAACCAGATGTGCCCTTGTTGGCTTTGAAGATGGGAGGGGCCACGTGAGAGGGAATGTGGGCACCTCTGGAAGCAGAGAGGGGTTGGCCAGCAAGAAAATGGGGACTTTGGAACCTCAGCCTACAACCACAACTGGATCCTGCCGACACCGTGAATGAGCTCGCAGGGGATTCTACCCAGAGCCTCAGGACAGAGCTAGCTCATTCCAGCCGACACCTTGATTTGGGGCCTTGTGAGAACCTGGGCAGAGAGCCCAGTCAAATCTACAGAACTATGAAATGATAAGTGGATGCTCTTTTAAGCTGCTAATTTTGTGGTAACTTTTCAGGCAGCAATTAAAAAAACCAGCGGCTTCCCAGCCGAGTTGGTCAGTTTGATAATAAATACTTAGCAAGCACTCACTAGGTACCAGGTACCGTCTCATGCGTTAGGGGATGCAGCAGTGAACCTGAGAGATGGCCTGTCCCCTCAAGGAGCTTACATTCTGGAAGGGGAGGCTGCATTCTAATGGAATAAGCAGTGAGCCCAGATTTGAGGCTGCCACGAAGTGCCATGGACTTTCTTCCCTTTGTGTTTAAGGTGCCTTTTATCACTGGCTGCTATGTTTTGTCTTTGCAATGACAGACATTCTACTTCTAATCACGTGTGAAGGTCAGGGCATAGGAACTAGCCTGAACTGAATGGTAACCCCTCTCGTAAACCTGAATCTGACGTCTGGCTCTGCTCTCAGAGCAGTGTGGCTGGAGTGGCAGTAACTGAGGAGTATCTCTTGAACACACATTTTATTTCTCATTTCTCCCATGATTACATTAAGTGAGACAGAAAAAGCTTTTCAAATTGCGCAGCAGTATTTAACGGGGAGGTCTAGAAACATTGTTTGAGAGAATCCTCCACTCATTATTTTGCTTACTGGTCCTCTCTGAATGGAAAGCCAGTATATAAATATTGCTGCCCTGCTCCTCTTGAGATAATTGAAAAATGAAAATGGCTACAGCTGCAGAATAACAATTATCCCACTGCTGGGAGCCCAGACGCATGGCTGGACACGTTACTGTCTCACGGGAATGAGCAGGGGGCTGGGTGGGGATGAGCCCCCCGAGGGTCCCTGGTCAGAGTCCTGACCTCCTCCCCATCCCCACCTCAGGGTGGGAGTGGGTTTGGACCCCTGAGCAGAGCCATCGGGATTTATACGCATGGAGTCACGCCAGGCATCCTGGGGTGCAGGTGCCAACATGCAGCTCAGACAGCGGACCAGCCCAGTGTCATCCAGGAACTACTGTGAAAGATGGGATACAAATGTGTTCTCCTCTTTGCTGTAACATCTTCTCACCATCATGGGCTCTTTCCTGAAGCAGGCAAGTCCCTGCTGCTGCAAATGCCATGGGCTATTTATTTAGGGACCTTAAGAGTGATTAGATGCTTTGGAGCTCTCTGTAGCTCAGGGAGGACCCTTCAGTCAAACTCATTTCAAAAGTTAATGGGAAAAAGCTAATGGATTCTGAAGGACGGCAGTAATGTATATAAGCCTCCTCTCAGTACTGGTGGGGAGGGGAACGTGGAATCATGAGAAAGTACCGGAAGAATACCTTACTTTCTGCTTCAAAGCCTGGTTTTGCAGAGGCCTCTTTCTGGGAGCGGCTGGTGGGGTCCCAGCTGCTGGGTGGTAGTGATGATTCCACTTCTTCCCAGGAGGAAGAGGAGGTGTGCAGGGGGCTACCCACTGCAGGAGGTCCTGGAGAGGACCGCCACACCAGCAGGCCGTCCCTGGCCCCCAGGAAGGGCCCTGCCCATCTGATTTTGGTCACCTAACATTTCAGACACTTGCTGCCAAGGGACTTTTCAGCCTAGAGGCTGTAACCTGGGGCTGATTCTGGAATCTGGGGTTTTAGCCATTTACACAGGAGCCGGAGGCTTTTAATCCGCTGTAGTTGGCTAAGCTTCCCTGGACACTGCCTGCCATTGTCCTGGTCAGAACTCTTCAGGAGCTCCACATTTCTTCCTAATACCTCCCTACCTTTCCAAATTTGTTACTATGAACCATAACCCATTCTATTCTGTCCATCGTTCCTCAGACATACACTATGCACCCATCTCCATTACGCTTCTGTGCCATTCTTTCAATCTAGTACACTCTTCTCTCTCCACCTGGAAGAATTCTTTGCTTCAAAATCAAGATTTCTCTATAATAAACCTCCTCTTGATCACTCTCAATGGAATCAGCCTCTTCCTTCTCTGAACTCGGATAACACTCTATCCACACGTACATGAGGCTCTCCATTCTACCCTTGGAGTGTCAAGAAGGTTTAATATAGAAATTTGACTTCCTAACTTAGCCTGTCTCATAGTATGCTCTGTAGAACTCTAGGCTTATAGAATATTACTAATTGTTAAAAAAAAAAAAAAGCTCTTCTTGGTTAAATAATATGAGAAATGCTTGGCTAGGTTTCTTTCTGAAGCATTTCTTAAACTTTTCCTGTACTAACACTCACTGCGAAACTTCCAAAGGAGGATATAATTTGTGGCATTTCCCAAGCTTACTTGGCCATCAAAGATGAAGCTTAAAGGAGATTAGGCTTCTTGTGGTTAATGACGGGTAAACCTACGTGGGTATAATTAATGGCTTCCCCAAGTAGTTCTGTCGAAGTTCACAGTCAATGAAAGAGGAAAATAAATTATTTATGTAAATGTATTTTAAAGCACCCTGTAAAGAAGCCATAGTGAATGAGAATAACCTTTTATTGCAAAGGGAATACTCCCTGGCAAATCAGTTTTTACAGGTCTATATTTTGAGCACAGAAGTTTCTTAAAGAGAGGAGTATCTCTGTTGACCTTTTAAACTTTGCATCTCATATAGTGTAGGTAACATGAAAGTTGCACAAGAAATACTGATGGAACCAACGAATAACCTTTTAGAGCCCATCACCAAGGAAAAGCCTTCTTATCTTCTAGAAGGATGACCAGCATTTCTGATCAACCAATAAATGAGATCTTTCCCTCTCTGAACAAAAGGAAGTCACTTTACTCTTGTTTGTCTCCCTAGATGGCACTGGACCACATGGGTACATCAACTCCATGTGCTGTGGTGGGGACGCCACCTATGGAGAAGACTGAGGAGCCGTGCCCTGAGCACCAGGCTGGAGATGCTGCTGTCACGGCCCCAGGAGCCGCCCCTACCTGGTAGCAGGTGCCGAGTTCCCTCCCGTTGGCCGAGAAGGACAACATGCCCATTGCCAGATCCACAAGGCAGCCGATCTCTAGGTCCACGTTGCTGCGACTTGCTCTTTGGGACGTGGCCACGATGTCCCCACCCCAGACCATGTAGCAGTTGCTGCGCTTCACACTAGGAGCCAGAGAGAGGAAAAGGCACAGAATCTGGACTGGGGCAGTTTGGAATCAAGACTCAGGATTGAAATGCCCCCCAAAGCTTCCAATGAAGCTTTCCAATCAGCTGCGAATAATTTTTTTTCTTAAATGAATTCACTCAGTTTAGGAATGTAGCACCTCTATCTGCTTCAAACAGCAGAGTGTTCAGGCAACTTGCTTCCTGGCTCATCGTCAATTCATGTTTCTGAAACAGATAATGGGAACGGTAGTATTCCCACCTTAGAAGTGGGAGATAAAGGTGCAGAGAGGATGACTACCACAGGTGGACTTAGAGAGGAATTTGGTATAAGAGGCAGGAACGAAAACTCTGTGTCCTGAGTTCCATTTCAGTGCCAGGGCAAAAGGCCGTTTGACACTTGAGAACTCAGGCCCACGTTCCCTAGGATGGCAGGCCTGGGCCCCAGGAAGATTTGCAAAGTAGATAAAGTTAGTCTCTGATGGCCTCCCACCTCCTGATCTGTACTACCCCCCACTCCCAACTCCCTGGAGCCCTGCCCCCTGCACTCTTCACCACCTACCAACCTGGGTCCCTTTCTCAGCTAGCTGGCTACCACCCCCCAGAAAGAAAACTCCACCATAGGCATTTAGCTTTAAAAGCCAACTATAATAACCACAAAGCCTTTAAACTCCAAAGCCTGGGTTTTTAATGGTAAGATTTCAAACCCTCGGTGGGCTTTGGAGAAGTGGTGTGTGGATCCCCAGAGCCCCTCACGATGGCTGCGGGCAAGAGGCAGCTGGTATGTCTCCTCCTAAGCCCAGTCCTGGTGTGGCTCATCTGAGGGACCCGGTTGCTTAAAGTAACACCAAGCGATTTGTCTCAGGCTAAAGGAGAGAGTGACTCTATACGGGATGCTAGAGCAGCCCCTTTAAACTTCCTAAGGTCAATCTGATCTGGCCTTGGAAAGCCAAAAGTTTGATTAGAATTCTCCCAGGTTTTCTCCGGTTCTAGAAGTCCATCACTTTCCCAGACAACTAGAAATCCCGTGTGTAAGCATTCCTTCACCTCCTCCCCTCGACTCTCCTCCGCGCGGCACCAGTCAGGCTGGTTTCTCAGAGTGAATGCCCTCAGGCAGCGCCAGTGCAAACTGCTCCTTCCAAAGAGTTATAGCCATTGCTAGATTTCCATTAAGGTTAAACTGTGGCGATGTCATTACTTCTTTTCAGTGATTCAAGTACGAAGTACACTAATGACTACAGAATTCATTTAATAAGGTACAGAAGCCGCAAGAGTGTGAAGTGCCACACTTTGGTCATATTTCAAAGGGTCTAAGTTTGAAATGCCTGAACACATCCGAAAATCGATCCTGTGTTTACTTCTTATTACACAAGACAAAGAACCAAGAGTTACTGAGCACCTACTATCTACTGGGTCTTACGCTAGGTGCCGATGTGTCAGTTAATTTTCACCATGAATGTGGTCACCGAGGCTCAGATAAATAAAAATAATCAGTCTGGCATGGCAGAGCGAGCAAACTGGAGCAACAGACCCAACTGGGGTGAGACTGTGTGCTTTTTGTTCTTTTGGCTGAAGAGCAAAGTCTGGAGTGGTCAACTGCTTTCACATACTTTCCTTTTAACCAAACCACATGTTGCATCTGGTTATAGCATCTACTCTGGGCCTCATAACACGATGGACATTCAGTGATGGTAATAAGACGGCTGTTTATTGAGTACTTGAGTTGAGGCACTGCTGTAGGCTCTTATCTATGTATCATCTCACTTAATCCTCATAACACTCTGTGAGATTAGAACTATTATTCTCATTTTGTAAATAAGGAAATTTAGATCCAGGGAGGTTAAGTAACAGGTCCAAAGTCACACCTCTAGTACGTACTGGAACCCAGTTTAAAGCGCAGGCAGTTTGCTTCCAAAGTCTGTACTCTTAACCACCCACCAACAATGGTCCCCCCAGAAAACAGCAATTGCGCCTGACCTCTGGCCACTGGCCTTTGATGAGCAAGTAGTATCTGAAGAGTACTGACTGCAAAACATTCCTGACTTTGTAGGGATAGAGTTGTCATGAGAAACAACTTATTACATTTCTATACAAGCCTGCCATCTGGGCAAGGACTCTAGTAAATCTCACTTAGGTGGAAATAAGGCATGGTCTGCTGGTTCATTTCTGGGGCATCACTGGCTAAAGATCCTTCCTTGGTGGTAGTACCAACGGACCTGTGGGAGGGTATGGGTGTGCCTAAAACATATTTTCCTTGAAGATCCCTAATTTCTATTCAGTGGTTATTATTTATAAATTTGCCATGTCTCTTTTATGTTCTTTATGCTTTCAGCCACTACAGACTTTTGGGATGAGAAGTTCTGAGTTGATCAGTTGCTGTGTGATGTGGTACATCTTCTTATTTTCTGCAACTGGCTTCCCTCAAGCACCCAGGGATTTTTCTCTGTCTTGTTCTGATGTTGTAGAAATTGGGGCTTGTCTAGAAATCACGGAGTCTGAGAGGAAGCCCAGGCTTCCCGACTGTCCATCTGTATCTCCCATCCCTGGGTCATGTTTTATACACGTGATGAAATTGCCCTTTATTTTGGCTAATAACACTTCTCCCACCATAGTCCTCCCCCCCCGACCCACCCCATTTACTTAAGGATTTTAAGCCTGTGCTTCGTTTTCCCTTTGTAATAGAGGCTGATGTTTCCTTCTTTGGGGTGTGAGGGGGAAGGGAAAAAGGGGGGGAGGCCCTGGGGGAGGGCCAACCTGTCCCTCAGGAGTCCTCTTACCTTTCGTGGACCCGGCCTCTTTCGTCCCCCAGAGTAACAGTCACGGTACAGTTTTTATTCAAGTCAAACTTTTCACTGTACAAATGATAGTCGGGAGTCACCCATCCGACCCAGACGCAGGAGGGGTCCTGTCCAGCAAAGATGCGAATTGCGTAGTAGCACTGCTGGGGAGAGACCACAGGGGGGCGTGAGTGACCCCCCGCCCCGCCCCTGTTGCGGGGAGCGGGCTCAAGAGGCAGAAATTATGAAGCAGCCCCCTTGATTCCCTTTTCTTAAAAAGCACACACTGTTCTGGGGGTGTACTGCACTACACTCTGGACTGGGGGAAGAGTTGATGAGAGAATCTGGCTTCCTTATTTTCTCCTTTTCTGTTGTGCTTTAGCCTAAAAACATCAGGCATCTAATATACCACCCTCTGCCCAGAAGATGCTGCTGCCGAGACCAGGGGCAGCCACTCAGAATGGTCAGCACAGAACCCTAACCCACTTCTGGGTACCAGGGCTGTTAGGGAGAGCCAGGCACATCTTTACCCTCAGAGAGAAGAGCGATGAAATTGCCCTGCGGGCCAGGGGTTAGAGAACTCAGGCTACACTTTGCAATTCTGCAGGAAGTCTAAGTTTTTTTAAGTCTTGAAAAAGATGCTACAAAAGAAAAAGCCCACAATGTGGCCAAATGTGCTTTGTGTGGTCATCAGACTCAATGACAGGCAGGGCTGAAAAATTACAGCCATTCTTGGTGGGCATTGTAACAACTTGTGAATTGTATCACTGTGTTATCATAACTACTAAAGCACTGAGGTAAGTGACTGCTTCATCATTTTCTTTATGAAACTGAGCACATTTATTCTTTTTTTCTATTTTGCTTCTATTTTTTTTTTTAAATTTTTACTGGAGTACAGTTGCTTTACAATATTGTGTTAGTTTCTACCGTACAGCAAAGTGAACCAGCCATACATATACATATATCCCCTCTTTTTTGGATTTCCTTCCCATTTAGGTCACCACAGAGCACTGAGTTCCCTGAGTAGAGTTCCCTGAGCTATACAGTAGGTTCTCATTAGTTATCTATTTTATACATAGTATCAGTAGTGCAAATGAAGTCCTTTTATGTGCAGTCTGTCCTACTTTTTGATTGGAAAAGGGTCAGCCAGACACACCTGTGCTGGCATCTTGGCACTGGCAGCTATGAATCATGTGACCTTGGACAAGTCACTTGTCCTCTCTGTGCCTCAGAGCGCATGATATTGTTCATCTCCTGGGGTTGCAGTGGAACTTAAGAGGGAAGGTGATACAACGTGCTCCGTGTAGTGCCCTGCACATAGTAAGTGTGTGACATGCCGCTGCAAGAATCATACTCTTGATAGTTAACCTACGAACGTGGGGTTGCAGGATAACGTTATAGAAGGGGTGACACGCATTTCTTCCAAAGCAATTTGTGTGTGTGTGTGTTTTTTGGTCAGGTGCTAAAGAAGGATGAGAGAAAGAAAGAAATTCAGAAGCACTGCTTTCTGACCACTGTCTGGCCTGAAGAAAAAGAACCAAAGGCAGCCTCCATCTTCTGGGCTAGCTCCCTGCTCCTTTTTCTCATTTGACTGCTTTCAACATTATTCCTGGCACTGCTCAGAGAGACGGGAGAATTGATTCATAGCAGTTTACATAAAAGAGCAAACAAAAGGATTACATTAAGAGTCCCCCCCTTTCTCCCCCAACTGATGTTCATTTCAATCAGAAAGGCAGTGCTGAGTCCCTGGTGGCAAATAGGCACCAATCACACAATGATGCCCAATTAGATGCTCCAGGTAGAGTTCTGTTTTGCACTGAATAACTGTTTTTCTTTCCCCCACTTGAGAAATGCCATAGATATGTTCTGGAAGCATCAAGAAGGATATTAAAAGACAGAGTAATTGGCAATTAAAGAGGATCTCTAGACAGACCTTTGCTGTAGGGGGCATATTACCAGGCACAGCAAAGAATCAAATAATTAAAACCATAATTGAGCACATTTACTTACTGTTGTTGTATGAGAGAGTATTTCTTGCATCTGTTTCCTGGGGGGAAGAAATCCATGTTTTAGTTCTTCAGGTCTATAGAGAAGCCCACAAGTCTGACAGGCAACTGATCTACCTTTAATGACGAAGGCAGGTTTAAGAAGCTGGCTCTTTCCTATACATGAGTGAGCCTGACTGGTCCTGGGACTTGTTCATTTGCAACCTGATACCACCAGGCAGGGCTGTGACTCCCAACTCTTGTCTCTCAGCCCAGGTGTAAGTTAGAGCTAGGGGGAGGTTGGGAGACGCTAATAATGTAGGCAGGGATACCTTGGAATACATTATCCTGTTCTCTTAAGCAGCTTTGCTTGTTTAAAGCTTGGTAGATAGTAAAACTCTAGAGGAAACCCGGACCAGATATACATCAAGAATAAAAAATAGACATTAAAGGGAAGAAAGATAGCAAGGAATATATTCCTTATCAGGAAGGAGGAAGTCACATTACTCATGAGTCACACAGCTACTGGGTTGGACACTGGCCATAGTTATGCAAAGAAGGCGGTATTTGCCTACAGAAGCTTCTAATTTCACACAAAGGCAACAACAATTGAACCCTCTCATGCACTTACATTCTTTTTACTCCAAAAGCATACGAATTATAGGTTGCAAGGAGGCTAGGGACTCAGACAACTTGGGAAGAGCAGAAACTTGTTCACTGGATGTGACCCAGTTAAGCTTGATTGGTCCCCTGATTATACACTGCACACACACACATGTGCACGGGCATGCACTCGTGTGCACACCCATCCTCATTTCTTCCTGACTGAAAGCAGAGGGAACCCTCCTCACAGGGCTCTATAGTTGTGCCGAGGTAGAGTGAGCAGGAGACAGACAGAAAGCCGACTTTGCAACAGACACGCTGAGCACCTCTGAGAGCTGGAGGCTCCTCCCTCACCTTTTCTGGAAAGCGTCACTGTCCAGACACGGGCTGTGACTGAAGGAGGAGTGGCACTCGACCGGCACGCTCAGGCGGCAGTAGATCATGCTGGCACCGCTGTTCTGTGTGCCGAACGTCTTGTGGATCACCTTGAGGCACGGAGGGCTGTCCACGGTGCCATCGATCCTCACGACCTGGAAATGCCGTGGTCCTCACCTGACACAGCCTGACTCTGACCCACCCCTCCTCCCCTCACTGACTACTTACGTCAAGGCTTCATGTGAACTACAAAGGTTGTTATGAGTGATAATGAACCATTACACTCATCCTTACGTGGACCGTGCCCTATAAAATATCACAGATCTGCCTCTGGCTGGGGAAATGAGGGATCTAAATTAGGGATCTGAAAATGCTCACTGGGTTTTCTGCAAGGTCAAGGATGCCAGGCAGGGGGGTAATGCAGTGTTGTATTCGCTGATGCTGACCTTTTAGGAAGGTGACAAGTGGCTGAAGGAGAAAATCTTTCCAGAGGTTTCCCCTGTCAGTGGGCATGAGAACATCTAAGGGAGAAGGCAGCAGAAAGCCCAAAGCTCAAGAAGAGACATCAGAGTTTCCTTGGGGGGCACTGTCTTCCACCCAGTGCCTTTCCCACCTTTACCACAGTTACAGCCTGAGCGCAGAAGCTCCTGGAGACTCCTCTACATACTGAGGAAATTCCCAGCTCCAGGGCACAAGCACTGCAGGGGGTGCACTGGAGGAAAGATCAAAACTGGATTTTTGAAGTGTGTATGTGTGGCCGGGGGGGTGAGGGGAGGTGGGAGGGAGGAGCAGAGAAAGTAAACAGACTTACAATAATAATTTTGTTACAATCTGAGCATTTCTCCCTGCGTTCTAGAGAACAGTTCCTATCCTGCGGTCCATGAGTACACTTGCATATTTTTGTGTGGTTTGTATATTTTTCTAAGTGGAGGTTCTCTAGATTCTATCAGTTGGCCAAAGGGGTTCACGACCTCCAAAAAGTTTATGAGCCAGCTTTCTAAAGTAATGGCCAGGTAGGAATCAGAGAAATTAAAGTCTCTACTATTTAAGAGTGTGGGGAAAAGCGGAGGGTGAAGAGTGGATACTTGCTGAATTCAAAGTGGGCAGTGAGTGAAGGGGACTTAACAGTCTGGGGGAATCAAGCCATTGAATCTAACGCTTCAGTGGAGCTGACTTGTCTGACATCCCATCGGCCCCCATCCCACCCCTATGCCATGAAAAAACCATGGTGGGGCTGGGTGATACAGAGGCAAGCAGATGTGGAACCAGAATCCGAATCAGGCTGCTTACAGTCTTCGGCTTCTCTGCCTCTCTGCTCCCCCGACAAGGTGGGAGTATCGTAATCAACTACTACACCTCCACTTAAAAACCTGGAGAGGGTTCTGCAGGAATTAAACAAAGCCTAAAAGACATCGAGTTATGAGCAGAGGAGAACCAGGTTTGGAACACATCATCCTGAGCGCAGGTACTGAACTTTTCTAGGAAAACAACATTTAAGGTCTCTGGATACTGTATTGCTATAATACCGGTATAGGCACGTCTGGAGAAAACATTGTGGCCCAGAGGTTTGGGGATGGATCTGCAAGGTGCTTACCACTTGTAAGATGCCACTCAGCTGCCCCAACTAAGGCACCTGCAACGACGGCTCTGAGGGCCAGCGAGGAGGTGACCGGGGTAGGCGCAGCCAGGGCGTGGACTTAGGCAAGCACCACCTGGTGACAGGAGCACCAGCGGGAGTTCAGGGCCTTGGTCCCCCCCGGCCTGCCAGGGTCCCCGCAACGTGCAGCGTTACCTCTATCTGTGGATGATCCTTGGGCACGTTGACAAATGTTGGGAGGCGCTTGCTGAACCACACGGCCACGTCGCGGTTCATGTTGACAGCAAAAGGCTCAAAGCCCTCTTGGAGGCCGCACATGGTATAAAACTTGAAGGTGCTGGCGTCCATCCCGAGATTCATGCGGCCGATCTGAGACAGGCCCAGAGAGCATATGGGCACAAAGCCTGCAGAATGGTGAGAGAGCCCGGTCAGCCCTCAGGACTGTCCTGGGAAGCTGGGAGGAAGCGGAACCTTTGCTTCCTTCACAGCTTTGAGTCTCAGCAGGAAAGACAGAAAGATGGGACAGCGTCCTTTTCTTTCTTCCTGGCACATAAACTCAACAACAGGAGGTCACATGGAGTTTACGGCTGCCCTTGGTATATGGGAAAGAAAAGTGAGTCTGGTTCAAAATGATTTGTTGAAAAAAAAACAATCATCTAGGTAAGATTCTTCTTAAGACATAAATAAATATCAGCTGGAAAAGTAAAACCAATAAGAGAAAAAGTGAAATTCTTTATCTATGCCTTAACTAAAATTGATTTTAGGCCCTGGGTAATTTTATTTCATTTTATTTATCTCTGGAGATGTTTTTGTTTTTTTTTTGAGGTACAGTTGATTTACAATATATTAGTTTCAGGTGTACAACATAGTGATTCAATATTTTAATAGATTGTACTCCATTTAAAGTTATTACAAAACAATGGCTATATTTCCCTGTGCTGTACAATAATATATCCTCGTTGCTTATCTCTTTGATACACAGTAGTTTGTGTCTCTTAATCCCATACCCCTAACTTGCCCCTTCCCACTTCCTTCTCCCTATTGGTTATCACTAGTTTGTTCTCAATATCTATGAGTCTTTTTCTGTATGTTATATACCTTCAATTAGTTTTATTTTTTAGATTTCACATATAAGTGATAACATGGAGTATTTGTCTTTCTCTGTCTGACTTATTCCCGTAAGCATAATACTCTCTGGATCCACCCATGGTGTTGCAAATGGCAGATTTTTATTCTTTTTTATGGCTAAATAATATTCCATTGTATGTACGTGTGTGTGTGTGTGTGTATAGACACATACCACATCATCTTTATCCATCCATCTGTTGATGGGCACTTAGCTTGCTTCCATATCTTAGGCCCTGCGTAATTTTAAATACTGCCCCCACACAAAACAATGCCTAAAGAATGACTTGGTGTAAACTGCCCAACTTTTCTAGGTCTGAGCATCTTCTCCAGTGAAATGAGAGGTCTAACGGTTCATGTCATTTTGAGAGTACGCGCCTAAGAAGTTTTGGATGCTAACACAATGACTCCGCTTGTTTACAAAATACAGTTTACAAACCCCACCCTCACAGCCTTCTGCTGTAGTCCCCTCCTAAGCAGGAGAGCGAGATTTTCAAGCAGGAGACACAGAAAACTCTGTTCACTCTTACAGTGACTGCCTCTCCAAGCTCTCTTCTGTATCCTCATCATATTATAACACTGCCATGCAGAACAGACCCAAGGCAGAAGTTCAGATTATTTGGTGTTCTTGTTTGTAGGCTATTTATGAATCATAATTGTGGACCAACAAATCAGCAGAACTGGGAAAGCACTCATTATCCCAGATCTGGGAAGATGGGCGGCAGGCAGCCGGAGGGCAGCTGAGGCTGCCAGGAGAGCTCAGAAAAGGAGGAAGGGCTCGGAGGCTGGTGGCTGAAGCAGGGCTTGGAGTCCCTACGAGGAAAACCGTGTCACTCCTAGGATGGCGGTGCTTATCTAAGGGGACATTTAAAGGTCTATTTTGGGAGAATTTATGTTCAACAGTAAGTCGCTCATAGAGACCAAGGCCAAAATGCACTCCTCCTAAAACCAGTGCTTATATACTATTATCTAAGCCACAAAGTTTCTATGTAAATAAGTCTCGTAAGTGAAAGATAAATCCCTCCCAAGCTGAGCTGGTTGCTTTCACAAACTATGAACTCATTTAGGACACTATTTAATACTATTTCTGAGTAAGAGAGCTCCAGTGAAATCCTAGCAATGACGGTGACGTCTGTACAAAGAGCCTCCTCCCAGGACCACCGGGGGCTGGTGGTCCCACCACTCGGTAAGGCAGACGGTCTGGTCCATCAGACAAGCACAGATTCATGCACCGTCCTGAGCATTGCTTTGTTTCTGGCATGGCATTCGAGACTGGGATAGATGAAACTATCCCCTTCTAGAGACAGAGATTTTTATAAATGAGGAATCTTTGGAGATCTGATTCCAGTATGGAATAAGAACTGATTGTTGGCAAAACTTTTGGGTCCCTACTGGGCCAGCGGGCTCTGTTCTATGCTATGAGAAGACGTGAGGGAAGGAAAAGAAACCATCCTGATCACCAGGAGCTTACAGAAGTGGGGACGACAAATGGAACGCACAAGAGTGAATGTTGTGTGGTAAGACATCCCCACCTGCAAGACAGTACTTTGGTTTTCAACCTGGAAAAGTACCACTATAGTAGTTTTATCTTGGAGACATGATTTTGAAGCGTTCCATCCGTGATGTGAGCAGAGCTAGGACATCTTAAGAAAGTCTCTCTTGGATGTGGAGAAAAGGCAACCCTCCTACACTGCTGGTGGGAATGTAAGTTGGTGCAGCCACTATGGAGAACAGTATGGAGGCTCCTCAAAAAACTAAAAATAGAGCTCCATATGATCCAGCAATTCCATGCCTGGGCATATATCCAGACAAAACTATACTTCAAAAGGATACATGCACCCCAGTGTTCAAAGCAGCACTATTTACAATAGCCAACACATGGAAGCAACCTAAATGTCCATCGACAGATGAATGGATAAGGAAGATGTGGTACATATATACAATGGAATATTACTCAGCCATAAAAAAGAATGAAATAATGCCATTTGCAGCAAAACGGATGGACCTAGAGATTATCATAGGGAGTGAAGTCAGACAGAGAAAGACAAATAGCATATGATATTACTTATATGTGGAATCTAAAATATAACATAAATGAACTTATTTAGGAAACAGAAACAGACTCACAGACAGAGAGAACAGACTTGTTGTTGCCAAGGGGTAGGGGTGGGGGAGGGATATTTGGGTGTTTGGGATTAGCAGATGCAAACCATTATACATAGAATGGATAAACATCGAGGGAACTATATTTGATATCCTGTGATAAAGCATAATGGAAAAGAATATGAAAAAGAATATATATATCGCTTTGCTGTACAGCAGAAATTAACACAACATTGTAAATCAACTATACTTCAATAAAATCAATAAAAAAAAAGAAAGTCTCTCTTCCCCTTTCTTCTCCAATAACTTGAATGATGGGATAAGTAAGCAGCAGATTCAAAAACAATGGGGACTTCTGACTAACCCAGGTCATATCAATGACTTCCTAGTTATAGACCCCCTGACGATGCAAGATGCATGCAGAAAGGAAGAAAGGTCATATCTGCATGAGGCCTTTTTTCTAAGGAGCTTGGGCTCCTCATTGTTCCTAAGCCATCAGCAGAGGGGACAGTACTTTGCTGAAGATAAATTTGAAGGTTTGAGGAGCTAACAGACTTGACCAAGGTTTTAAGAAGGGCAAGTGACAAAATGGGAAAAGATCCCACACCGTCTGACTCACAGACCAGCTGACAGTCAGTGTGCAAGAGAGGGGGTGAAGGTAACAGGGGGTGAATGCCCCAGATTTAAACAGCAGTTATGTCCTAGGGCAGAGGGCTGTACGCATTACAGAGCAGAGCACTGTCGCTCTGAGGCAGAAGCCATCTCTATGGGGGAGAGCTGAACACTGCCTGAAAACAGACTCTGAAACAAAAGTCGGGGATGTCAAAGCAACAGGAGGGAGTGTCAGGGAGCTCCTCGGGACTAAGTGGGCACAGCGGGGACAGCTCTGTACAACAGCAGATGAGAAGCTAAATCCCAGGCTTGAGCCAGAAAAGAGAAACTCCAGAAAGGACCGAGAGCAAAGCTACATCCTCATAAGGCACCAGCACTTTCTTCTGGGGAAGAATACTTGAAAACTGGATACATTTAATCAGCTCCCTCCACCTGGTGGAGAGACTCTGCTCCATTTCTACAACTTCTTTACTTGAGGAGTTACAACTTCATGTAACTTGATAACTCTGCTTGATAGACAGATAAGGGGGAACAATGATGATAAACCCTACCAGCTAATATTTATCAAGTACTTTCTAGGTGTCAGGCCCTGGGCTCAGCGCTCTACAGATTTAGCTCATTATTGTGCCCATTTTACAGATGAGGAAACCGAGGCCTAGCAAGTTGATAACTTGCTCAAGTTCTGTCTCTTGGTAAGTATGTGGAGCCAGCATGTGAACGAGGCTGCCCGAGAGCAGTCCAGAGCAAGAAATGGGGACTGAGGTCCGGATGACTGCTTTCTAATTCTTATCTCCAGTGACTGGCTTTGTGATGAACTCTTCCTTCACTTTTCAGATGATTTTCCTAAGTGTCGTGTAGTTGATTAGTTTGCCTCTAGATCAGGCAGCTGGAGACCTACAACCGCAAAGCACTCCAGGCCCCTTGGAGGAGAAGGGCTGCTTTCTTCAAGTGGCCACACGGCTCCCTGGAGTTGATCTGGATAAACAGATCCACTTGGTAAGGCCACCTGGCATTACTGTGAACAATGTCGTGCACACACAAGGATTTGCACTTTGCACACAACTCAATTAATCCCTAGCTTCAAATGAGACTGGAGAAGTAAGAAAACGGAAAAATAAAGGGGAAAAGCAATACTCCGTCCCTACCTGCAGCCTAGTAGAAGTAATTATGCTGACATCATTGAAGAGGTTTGAGGAGAAAATTTGCAAACGGCCTTACTTGGAACCTAGATGTGCATAGAATTCCTGTTCTAGGAAAGGTATGTCAAGAACACACGCATTTAAATCCTCCAGAGGACCCCAGGTTCTGATAAACTTTGAATCACAAGGCCTCATACGGCTTTGCGACTAGGAGGAGAGTCAGCCAGGAGGTCATCTTTTTATAATTCAGGAGCTTGGAAAGAAACCAATTATCTACACAATCCCAACCATGGATCCATTTTTAGTCCATTTCAAGCTGAAGAAAGACATGAGAGCAAATCACTCCCAGTAATGGAAAGACTCAGATCTTGGGGAGAGGTGGTTAAATGACTGCCCAGACCATTCCTGGGCTGTTTCTGAGAGTCTCAATCCAGCAGCTCATGTTTTACCCATTAATTTTAATTTTCTAAGACTCACAAAGATGGTGTTCGGGGACAGCACTGAGATGGTCACAAGCCTTGTAGAAAACACAGGAAACAAGAGGCCACGTTCCCCTGCCATAGCACCCATCCGGGGAGAGAATGACAGGGGAAGCTTGGGTACCAGTGTGTCTGTGCGCAGATGGCGGCGACACTGCCCGCAAGGAAGTTTCATCTGCTGCCTCCGGAAGAGCTGCCAGCAGAGCTGGGGGATATGTTAAACCCTGACAGGCCAGGGGCAGGAAGAGCCTGGGAGGCTGCCCCTACAGGAGCTGAAGCTGTAGCGAGGCGGGAGGTGCCCCAGGGGAGTGCCTGGTACAGGCAGGACAGGAGACCAGCTCTGAAGCCTCTTCCAGACAGCATGTTCTGAGGTCTGGCACCATGTGCAGAACTTTCTCTTCCTTTCCTTTAAATGGGATAAAAGAGAACACTAATAGCAAAGGTTTCACCGTGGAAGCTTCTGAGCTTCCAGATGCCTTCTGGTGATAACACTGTGAGCTGTGATGGTCCAGGCCAGGGAACAATGATTAGGAAAATTCTAATGAGGCCCATAAGAGTAGATCATCTATGATACAGGAGAGGCTGAAGATGACAACTTATAAATAACCCAGAGGGAAAAAAGACCAGCCACGAATTGTAATGCCTGCCCCCATTGCTTCCCCCAAAGGACTAAAAACTTCACACAGTGCAACTCCCTCTGGGGTAAATGGCCTGCATCAAGGCTGGGGTGCTGGTGACCAGAACACAAACATACAGGGGATTTTGCTTGATATGGGGCTAGAATGCACAAAATGTTTTATTTTCAACAGATGCTTTTCTTAACAGCTCAAGGCAAGAATTGCTGCCTCTTTCCACTTTATGCAGAGAATAGAGAGATGCTATATGGTGATTCTAGGCCTCCGGGTTATTGTCATCAAAGAAAAGCATGCAGACTCCCTTTCAACTGCCCTTCCTCTGACTCCTGAGCCATCACAGAACTGAAAGAGCCTCCCAATTATCTTGTCTCTGTGTGATTAAAGTGCGATACAATACTACAGTACAGTGTGTTAACACAGTACAGTACAATTCTATTATAAAACAGAGTGCTAATAATAGACTCAGTTATTCTGAAGGTTAAATCATGTCTCTGTACACAAAAGGTCTATGAGGCATCTCTTTCATTACAGCACAGATGATCTCTAAAAACGGAGTTCTAAAACATCCCTCTTCTTTATAGTATTCTTCTGCACAAACCCTAGGACAGCTCCCCATGTCATAGAGAGTGGAGTCCAAGGATGCTGGGCCCAGATTAGACAATAAATAAAGTTTTTTGAATAAAAAGACCAAGCCTTGATGTTTGAGGCTATAATCTGCACCGTCTTGTTCTTTCCACCTTCATCTTCTGTAAATTCCATACACAAATCTTCCCAAACGTATCATCACTCTTTCCTGCAGTTTCCTGATTCCACACTATTACTCGACTCACATCCCCTTAGAAGAAGACCCTTCTCCTCAGAGGTAGACAGCTCATATTTTTTATTTAACCTCCAGTTCCAATCCCATTCTTATAGAATTTTCATCCTGCATTGGTCATTTGCCATTTTTAACCCACCGCTTCGCATTGGTAGTTACCTTTCCATATTTTCATCTTATTTATTTTTCCAACTAGAAGATGAACTCCTTAATTTTGCTACTATTTACATTTGTGTATACTTTAGACCACTGCTTTTCATACTTTAAAGTGCGTGGGAACCACTGGAGTGTCTTGTCTGAATGCAGTTTCTGAATCAGTAGGACAGGCATGGGGTCTGAGACTCTGCATTTATAACAACTGGACCACACTTTGAGTAGCAAGTAGCAAGGCTTTAGACTTTACAGAATTCTTAGAACTCTGCACACAGACAAGATTCTTGTCTCCTCCTTATGTTGAGCCAAAGTCTCATAGACAAGTGACCTCCCCGAATCCACACTCAGGGGAGTCATAACAAGGTCTCTGGTCTTTGGACTCTTCCTACTCCAGGGAGCTACTTTCCTTGGGGATGAATCTGAATCTTCTAATTCTTCGTTTTCCTCCAGCCTCATGAAGAGAGCACTGCCTGTGATGGGTACTTGGTAAATATCTGTTTCCAAAGAACAGTGTCAGAGGATGCTCTTCTCCACTGCCCTCATGCCCCCTGACATGATTTCCCCCTCTCTGCCTCTGAACCAGTGCATAAACCATTCTTTCTGCTGGCAACATCTCTCCCAGTTGTTTCCAGAAACATATTTTTTCAAAACTTTGATTTTAAACCTTTTTAGAAGGCATTAAAATATGACCCCATCTGGCTTCAGTCATCCTGTCTTTCTAGGAAAATACGTTGACTTGCAACTTTTCTATTACCCCAAATATGTGGCTCTTAGAAAAATCTTTAAAGCTCTTTTAAGGTACAGTTGGATATGCATGTTGCAGATAATAGATGTCTGCAAAAAGTGTGAAAGTGATTTGTAAAGCTAAAACACGTTGTAAATACAGAATATTTTATATGTATTAAAAATACATACTCATGTATTTCTGCTGCTCTTGCCTGTGCGGTTTTATCTTTTTTTCACTTTTAGGGTGGGGAGGGAGGACTGTTTCTTTTTGTAAAGTCTCAGAAATTTAAAGCTACCAGGAACCCTAATCATTTACAGAAGGGGGAAATGAGGTAAAAAGACATTAAATAAAGTCAACCCGAGATGTCACAGGTGGGAAGGGCAGAGGCAGGACAGGAACCCAGGCCTCCTGACCCAGAGCAGCCTCTTTTCCTCTCGACCTCCCTGCCTCCTTCTCATCTGTACTGAAGCAGCAGAGAGTGGCAAAGCACCAAGCACAGGGGTGTGATCACAGTGGGTATTAAGTCACTGCCATAGAATTTTACAACTGAGAAGGATGTTGGCACTTATGCAGTCTATCATCCTGTTTTCTGGTACAGAGGAAGGAGGCAAAGCCCAGAGAAGTCAAGCCAAACCTGTCCGGGAGCCACGCAGTTTGTTAGGAGCGAGTCAGCTAACCCACAGTCCAGGGCTCCTTCTCTTGGTGCCAACAGCCTTGGTACCTAACGTAGCTCTGCAGATGGGAAGTAAGAAGCGCCCGTCGCTCCTCTGTGTAGCTGGAAGCGCTGCCCTGACTGCAGTCTATTCATGGCCATTAACAAGTGCAACTGTGCTTGGGTTTCATAGCATGCTTGACTTTCAAAATAAATTCTATTTCATTCAAGGGAACAGCTAAGTCAGACTTCTGTGTTTCAGTGGTTCTCATCAAAGCATCAAGTTCAATTACGCAGACATTCAGACTGACAATTCAATTCAGAATATGAGGATAATTCTTTAACTCACCAACTTTTCTCTCCTGCCAGGGATATTAGTCCACATGCAATTAGCATTTCCTTTGTGATACCGGGAAACGTGAGGTACCTTAACATGCCAAGGCACAGGGCAGGGGATTAGAGGAGAGCCCCTTGGTCAGTCTCTCGGCAAGTTCAGACTTACGTTTACACTGCACACATCAACTATCCCTATTATTTGTCTTGATCCTTCAAAAATGATAGTATAAGATCTCATCTTCCCCACCAGGGTTTCAAATCTGCAAAGGTCAGTGTGTCCTAAGTGAGGAGGTAGAAGATCTCACCCTGCTCCCTGGGTTTCCCTTCATCTTGTGGAGGTGGAAGGGGGGAAAGCTGGTGGATTTACCATCGTCAATCTCGTAGTCAGCGAAGGCAAGTTCAGAGCCTTTGTTGGTGATCAGCAACTCCCCATTCAGCGTGAAGATCATTGAAGCATCATCCAGGTTAATCATACATCCAACCACATCTCCTGGCTGCCAGGTCCGTCCAAAATACCCACTCCCTTGATGCCAACGCTGGCCCTAGAAAACAAGAGTGAGGGCTTAGAGAAATGGAGGTCCTAGCCTAGAGGGCCCTGTGCTACTGGAAAAATGACCCCATGAATAATTTCTCCTAATGGGCATTGATACCTAGTTTCTACAAGGCACTTCCCTTTCTACCAAGGACAACTCACAGGGAGAAGTGGTCCATCTACAGATGAATGAAACCAAGATACACAAGGCTCATCAGAAAAGGTGGCCTGAGTCTCCCAATACCTAGCCAGCTATGAAAACAAGCCAAACTGCCTCTAAGACAAAGTGGTAAGATTGTCCCTCATACTGGCTGCACAGTGTTCTGTGAGCCTCCCCTGCAGAGGGGAACATGGGCTCAGAGGCACGGCAGATACGGAGGTGACTACGGGAGGGACGAGAGCATGCAGCCCTCCCCTTCTCCCGAGGAAAGAGCGAAGGGACAAACACTAAGTGATGATCGTTCTATGGTCTCCATCAGCCAGTGTGGTGGCTCCTCCCTTTTGAAGCCAGAGATCCAGATACTCAGCACTTTTCACTTCCGGGGAAATATGTGAAGCAGAAAAACCCGGACTGAGGACACGCAGACACCAGCCAGACTCACCCTGCTGCCTTCAAACACAAAGGCTTGGTCATCGGCCCCCAGCTCAACGTCAGGCCGACAGCCTGGCCTGGCCCAGCCGACACGCATGTCTCCTCCGGTCACCACCTCAAACTCAAAATACCACTTTCCAGATCTCACTGCGTAAGAGCGCTCTACCCGGAAAAAGCGGATCTTGTCTATGCTGACTTTCTCCACAGCTGGGTCAGCTATCGAGAAGAAAAGGGAGTAGAGGGTGCAGGAGGGAGAGAGAGAACATAGGTTTAATATTTAGGGAGCATTCCTCAAAAGACTTTCAACAACAAAGGCTGATGACAGATCTCCTACTAGCCAATACAGCATTCTGTTCATAATATAATCTTCACTATCATCATCATATCATAATAACAATACAAGCTACCATTCAGTGAGTGATTGCCTTGCAGTAGAAACTAAATCTCAGTTTTTCCTCACAAGAATCCTGTGAAATCAGTATTACTGTCTTCCTCTTACCGATGAAGAAACTGAGGCTCAGAGAGGTTCACCTGTTCAAGGTCTTAGAGCCCATAAACCAAGGAGAGCAAAGATTTGAACCCAGGTCTGTCTTCCTCCAAATCCATCCCCTTAACCATGTTTTACTGCCCCACTAGCCTATGGTATCCCCTGGGGTATGAGATGGCAGTGACATGTTAAATAATCATAAGCTGGTGATTTTAATCAGTGCTAGAATTCAATTTAGAGATGACATTACCTGGCCCCAAAGTAAGCTGATAGTCACATGTTTGGAAAACAAGAGAAATAAAGGTAACTTGGTTTTGTGACCAAATATCCTGAAAAGCTCAGCTATGCTGGAGGATAACTTATTCCCTGTGGGATTATGTCATAGACGTGCTCATTACAGAAACATCTGTCAATGGGACACTGCTTTATTATCAACATGGTCCCTCCTCCCTCCCCCCCACTTCTAAAATACACCATTGAGTTTAGCACTCTTTAGCACCACCAGCATTTCTAATAGTGCAAGTTAGACCTGTTGAAAGTTAGCATTCCGCCAGAAGAAGACCTGTTTAGTAAGCTGGGGCCAGAGTGAACAATCTCCACTGATTACCTAGTTCTTGGTCTGATGGCTCAATGTTATAACCATAACCAACAAAAGTCCGAACAGCTTCACGAAGGCTGTCCCTGTTTGACTTCTTGGTACGCTCATCCAATAATGCATATGGCACCAGACGGGGATTTCTTTTGTTCTTTAAATCCTATGTGAAGCCAGAGAAAAGAGATGCTGAGAAAATGCATTATCATCTTTACAAAGAGCTTGTCCCACTCACATACTCCCAGCGACAGTCCTGGCTTCCTCAGGTGAGTCTGCTAGCTCCTCTCCCAGTGCCTTGATATTTACCAATGTACATATTTGCCGCTTCAAGATTAAATGAGTATAAATGGAAAATTTGTACTAACATTCAAAACTAGCAGTAAAAAAAACCCATTTCAATAATGCCAGCCTGTGAATAAAATGAAGGGTCACGAAATTGGTTAGAAACCTCCATTCCCAAGGCAAGGCAGATGGGGGTTTGCGTAACTATTCCCTTATGAAAGATCATGCCATGAATCAAACAGTTATGGCCTCCTCACAACAGATTCTATTTTTTTTTTAATTTATTTATTTATTTTTGGCTGCATTGGGTCTTCGTTGCTGCGTGCAGGCTTTCTCTAGTTGCGGTGAGCGGGGGCTACTCTTCGTTGCGCTGCACGGGCTTCTCATTGCGGTGGCTTCTCTTGTTGTGGAGCACGGGCTCTAGGCACGCAGGCTTCAGTAGTTGTGGCACGTGGGCTCAGTAGTTGTGGCTCACAGGCTCTAGAGCACAGGCTTGGTAGTTGTGGCGCACGGGCTTAGCTGCTCCGCGGCACGTGGGATCTTCCCGGACCAGGGCTCGAACGTATTTCCCCTGCATTGGCAGGCGGATTCTTAACTACTGAGCCACCAGGGAAGCCTCAACAGTTCTTAATAGACATCTCTGCTCACAAAGAAACATCTGAAAAGGTGGCAGAGCCACAGTGGGGCCATTTCATGGTAGTAGGCACATTTTTGTATTACAGTCCTCCTCGGTTCCTTAACGGGGACTAAGAAGACAATAGTGACAACAGCAGTGACAAGTCATCATAACCTCACATGCTGTTTTGAACCCCCAACTCCCTTCCCTGCCACAGTTTCCGTAGTCGTGGTCTTCTTGGTTCCAGACGCGTGCAGGTTTGGAGGCTCAGGAATGAATGAACACGTGTGCACACAGCTATCCTTGAACTTCCCTGATACTGAGCCCGGTACTTACTGAGATGAGGGGGGCATTTCAGAGTGAGAGGTGTACCAGATGGTTTGGGCCGAATCCTGGTTCTAAACTCCACTTAATTCCTTGCTGGGCTCTCAGGCTGCCTCTGGATAAACTAAGAACCCTGCCCAAGAATCTTGGCCCTGTGGACTGAAGTTAAGGGGGCACAGGCTTCTTGGTGGGCTAGTCTGCCTCTCTCCTGGGCTAGCTTCCCCCTCCTTTTCCCCTTCAGTGGTAGATACTTGGGACCATCCCAGAAATACTGCTGAGCTGTGACGTTGATTTATGTGAGCCTTACCTTGGCCTTGGAGAGTGCATGAAAGCTCAGCACTCCGTGAGGCGAGCAACAAGACGGGGAATGAGAGAAGATGCAGCCAGTGGCCATATACACAGGGCAACATGATCACAAGTGAACCAGACTAACAAAGGAAAGGTAAACCTATCCATTGCTGAAAAACTGGAATTATGCCTGGAGTGAACATCAATGTGACCATTACAAATTCCATCCAGTCCCATGATTCTATAAATAATGAATGTGCTGAGGCATGAGGAACAGAGTGCAAGGGCAACCTCCACCTTCCAATCTAATACCCACCAAAGCAAAATGGCATTTTAATGCATGATCACATCTCCTGGCTCCTCCAGCACGCCTGACCCAGCACTTCTCACCTGTTGAATGCCATAGGTCCATCCTTGTCTTATTCTGTCTTTTGCCCAAACATTGTGTGCATTTTCTGCAAGCTTATCCACTAAAATTTCTTGAGGAGGTAACAGCTTCACATCAGACAAATCCAAAGGGGCCGGCTTATAGCCATTGGACATCATGTAGCTACAAGTAAATGGAAAATATATATTTTTGAACAGAACTGTACGACTCCCCCATTCCTGATTTTAGACCAATAGCACAGGGTCAGAACACTAGGAAAATAAGGCTACAGTCACAGATTCTATCTTTGGCAGAATGGACAGTTCAGCTCTATCTCAAGTCTTTAGAAGAAGACCCTCATCCACCATCCTTTTTGCCAACGCATGTCACAGATTAGGGCGACTGTTGGAGAAAGTGGATGGTCTGTGCAAATCCACCCTTATTCCTAGGAAAACTACTCTGCCCTACAAACGATGGGCACATTCAGTGTAATGTAACATCACCCGAAGCTCCTTGGTCTCGCTTCAAAAGCACAAAAGGTTATGACCACATTGGCAAGGACAGGACCTTGAGCTAAACGGTTTCTTACAAATCAGCAAAGAATGATCACTCAGTCTTAGAACACTAAACCTTCATTTTGAGAATTTAAAAAAATCATTACATTAGAGAGTTTGTGAGCTTGAAGTGATCTTCATGGTTTGCTGTCCAGTCCAGGAGTCACAAATGTCTGTAATTCGATAGATAATTTGATAGAGAACGTGAAGACGGGAAAAGCTCAGTGTGAGTGCAGGTAGACGCATCGTATGAGTGGAGAGGAGCAGGGCCCTGAGTGGAGTGACTCACAGGAGAGTAACTGACCACAGTCACGTGGGAATGTGAGTCCAGAGGCATCCAGGGCCCCAAGGCCACGGACTGCCCAGATCAGGGCCAGAGCCTAAATGTGATGACTTGCAGACCAGCGCTACTCAACCCAAGAACCTGTGAGCAGCGCGAGATACAAGGTCGACTGTAGGCATGATATCGCCCCTCATCCACCTTCTAGGGATGCCTGACTTTGGGCAGAGTCAACGTGTGTTGTTCGCTGAGCACTGCCCCCAGCCACCCCTCAGCTGCTGCCTCTCAGATGAGCTGCCCTTGGCACCAGGAGCTGCCTCTGAGAATGGCGCTTGGCAGCTTGGGAGTTTCACAGGGAGGAAGGGGAAGATAAGCATTTGATTAAGGGCTGGCACTGCCTTGGCTCATAAGTCATTACGACACCTGGGTGTGAATGCGTGCACACCCGAGGCTGGCACATGTGTGGGTGAGCAAGTGAGCCAGGGGATGTGCCTGTGGGCTCGCATGTGAATGTGTGAGAACACATGGCTCGGTGAACGTACGGACGAGAGGGAGAGGACACGTGCAGACTTAGGGGACAAATTAAATCTTGGCACTGACACACATTTCCACAAGGGACTTACAAGGTTGGCCCAGTGACAGAGGACTGAATCTTTGCTGTGGCTACCGGCGATGTTCAAGCTCCCGTGCCAACCGCTATTCTTATAGACCAACACAGCGTATCCATCTGAGTGCCACATCTCCTGGCTCAAAACTAACGATAGTAGATAGTAGTGTAGGTCCAGGCAGAAGCACTGGATATACTCTACTTCAGCCGGCTTCCGTCTGGGGGTTTCAGGGCAGTCTAGGTACCTGGTGGAGACATCCTGAGCGGGCGCTAGAAGTATCTGGGGCCGTCACCTGCCTCTGTGCATGGGCCTCCTGTCCTCCCAGTTTAAAAATTCAGACTGAAGCATTAAAGTCTCTGACCATTAAATGATCACCTACTTTTTGGGCAATTTGACCTTCTTGAGATCCTCCTCAGCAGCTGGGTTGACATGAGCGATGTGGCACCCCAGGGCCAGGAGGGTTCTGTGACGTAACGGAGAGAGAAAACAAGAGTCAACTGCAAGGTGAAGGACAGTGGGAACCCTAACCTGTGTCTGAAGTGATAAAAACAGACAATATTCATTCACTTAGACCAGAGGTTGCCAAACTTTCTGTAAAGGGCGAGATAGGAAACGTTTCAGGCTCTGTGGTCCTTATGTCTCTGCTACAACTACTCACCTCTGCCATTACAGAGCGAAAACAGCCATAGAAAATACACAAACTGATGAGCTTGGCTTTGTTACAATAAACTTTTTTACCAAAATAGGTGGCTGGTTTGATTGGCCTGTGGACCTTAGTTTGCCAACTCGTGATTTAGATGGTAGCAAGAATGCAACAAAAAGTTCGTTAATAGTCCCTTTGGGAGACATTTTCTAGTTTACAAATTTGCCTTAGGATTGTATCCTGCTTCTCTGATTCCAGAGGACAGATAGGATCCTAATAGCAAACCCAGAGGTCAGCAAGTATTTCCCACGTGCTCCCTGTACGAAGTGTCTTGAGCTGTGTTGGACACCATGAGGTACCAAAGCCACATCCTCAAGAAGGGTCGGTGTGATGGAAGACATCACATACAGGGAATCTATGAGACAAAGCAACCTGACAGAGCATCACTGTGCCAGCAAAACCACAGCGTTAAAAAGTTCTGCACCAACTATCAGACAGAGAAATACAATGCAGAGAAGCACGAGTAACAAGCACAAAGGGAATTCGAGAAGGGAGATATAAAATGGGGCTAAAAAAATGAAGATCTGAATCAGGGTTTAAACCACACATGGGATCACAGAGAAGCTAAAAGTCACTTTTAAATTGAATTTTTGTGAATTAAACCATGTTTTCCTATTCATTTTTAGAAATGCTTTATCTTTTTTCTTTTTAAAAAAATATTTATCATCTCATTTAACCATTAGAACAATTATATAGAGATAAGAACTATTACTATCCTCATTTTGTAGATGAGAAAATGGAGACTTAGAGAGGTTAAGCTGTCCAATTTCAGTATGACCTAGAACCTACTATATATCTTATCTTCTTTCCTTGATTATACATGAACTAAAAGAGGCACTTGGTCCTTTGATTCTAAGTTTCTCTTCTTTTTTTTCTGCCTACCTTTTCCCTGTCCCTGGCAAATAGCAAATGGTCTCTAAAGAACTATATATGCTAAATAACAATAGTAGATGTGTTATTCACTATGCTGAATCCTTTCGTGGCATGAATAATCCCCATCCTGGCTAATTTGTCAGAATGCATCATGTTTTCGAGAGACAACAGGTTTGTAGTTTAGTTATAAGGCATTAAATCATCCACTCACTGTTTAGTCCAAATTCAATTCAATTAAACACTCACTTTAAGGTTTCAGTTGACATTTGTAGGTTATAATTCTTCTCAGTTTCAGGCAGCTTTGAAAACTCGACAAGGCAGGGGTGTTGTCTTTTATTGTCATCCCGTATCTAGGTGACAACATAAGAAAGAATATAATTTAAGTTTTGACAACTGGCACTGCCTTGGGAAACAGAAAAGGACACGCTTTGAAACATGGCCCAGGCAATTCATATCAGGCAAGACAAAGACAGCTATTTGCTGAGGGGCAAATAGACGATCTTCTCTCTAATAAATGATACACGCCGTCCCCCAGGCTGCCAGTGGCTTGTGTTCTGTGGATCGCTTCTAGTCAAGCGTCTGCATTCAGAACATACATTCCCAGAGAAGCTATTTTGTGCATGGTAGCCATGCTCCTGCCGGTCCAAAACTCATGGAACCACAGTGCCACCGCAGGGTAGCATTCTTCAGAACATAAAGGACTACAGAATCGGGGCCAGCACCGTCCCATAGAAGCACAAAGTCAGCCACCAATGTGAACCACATTTGTAATTTCAAATTTCCTAGTAGCCATAGGAGAAGAGCAAGAAAACAAAAAACAAAAACAAAACAAAACAAAAAAACAAACGAAAAAACCAGGTGAAATGAATTTTAATAATGTATTTTACTTAACCCAATACACCTGGAACCTTACCATTTTAACAAGTAATTAATATAAGAAATTATTTCTGAGCTACTTTATGTTAGTTTTTCATAGAAAGTCTTGAAAATCCAATGTGTATTTTACACTTACAGCACATCTCAACTCACACTAGTCACATTTTAAGTGCTCAGTAGCCACATGTGGCCCATAGCTATTGTATCGGACGGTGTAGATCCAGACATTAACTAATTCATTCATTCATTCATTCCACAAACATTTGTTGAATGTCTACCATGTGGTGGGCAGTGAGCTAGACCTTAGGAGTTCAGTGGTGAGCTGGGGTAGCCCCAGCCCCACGAAGGATACAGTCTGATGGAGTAGTAATACAATCATCATAGAAATAAATTTACAATTGCAATTGTAATTCGTTCTCAAAGGAGAGGTTTGTGGTGTTAAAAGAGCATACAGCAAAGAGGTGGTCATATATAAGGAGAATATTTATGGGAGCTATATCAATATATAAGTGCTAGAGTGCAGGGACACTTTCAGTAACTAAGCTGGAATGTGCATAATCTGAGAGTGTCAGGGTCGTAGGGAGCTTCAGAATCACAGATCCTTCTGCCTTCAGACATGACCTTACACAAGTCACAGAACAAAGTCAATTTACATCCTCTTTGAAAAATGTTTTCTAATGAAAGAGATTCCTTAACCTCCTCTGCGTGTCCATTAATCTTAGTGATGCATCTGAAAACCACACTAAACAAATTCTGCTTCACAACAATGAATCAGCCTCTTTTCACTAGCCATGCACAGAGAACAGCTTTTTCTGAAGAGAAAGGGAGATGTGAGGCTCTGAAGGAGGAGCTAAGGGTTGACCACATTCGATATTCCCTGAAGAAAAAGACCAGCATCTGGGAGTAAGAAGGAGACAGGCTCCTGGGTCTGTCTGTGCAGAGCTGGTCTCCCCAGCACTCCTGACTGCAGTTCAACAAACTCCCAAGCAAGGCTGCTGTACTCAGTGACAGCTGGATGGGAGTCAGTAAGAACCAGTGGGTTTGGGCTCGTGAGGTTTGTTTCTCATTTGAGCCTTTGAAAAACGCTTCCAGGTAACAAGGCAACCCAACCCTCCACCCTGGCCCGGCCACTCAAACACATACCTTGCCAAAAGTCCAGCCAAGCTCTATTTTATTCATTCCCCAAAGCTCGTGGATGTTTTCAGCCAGCCTGTCTCGGATCTTCTCTAGGTGAGGTGGTAAAACAACCTAAAAGGAAAAGGAATAAGTGAGAAGTCAGAACTGCAAGAATCAACCGTATTGAAATCTGTCATAAAATCTAGACAGATCGTGTGCCCCAGCTGAATTCTCTACACATCACCCAGGAGGGGCTACTTGTAGAGATTCCTTCCTCTCTTGGCTGCCCCTGGACCGTATCTCCCCTTCCTCTATGCTCTCTCCTTGGGAGATCTCATCCACCTGTAGACGGCCACTCCTGACCATCCAGTCTCCAGCCATGGTCTCTCCTGAAGTTCAGACCTACTATTCCAACTACCTGCAGGATTTTCCCACCAAAGTGAACTCAGCATGTTATTCAAAGCTGAATTCATTATTTTTCCTTCAAAACCTTTTGCTTGTCTTGTTTGTATTTTCTCTTTTCGTTGAATGGCCCCACCATAAAGTCATCTTAGTGTCTTTTCTCTTGGCATTACAATCCCCCACCAACAACACCTAATCAGTCACAGAATCCAACATGTTTATTTCCTAATCATCTTTCTGAAGGTTCCCCTCCTCTACGTCACTCAACCCCATTATTTTCTACCGGGACCACTGCAAGAGCTTTACAACTGGTCTCCCCAACTCCCTGCCAATCTGTTCTTCACACTGTGGCCAGAGTGATGAGCCCATGACAACACAACCACATCAAAACACTCTCCTCCTGAGCACCTCCAAGTGCCCCTTGACGCTCCCAAGACACAGACTAGATGTATTAACCAAGCATAGAGTGCCATTCTTCAGTCCTCTCGTCACGGTCCTCCCAAACACATTGTTTCAAAGCTCCTGAAATTCTCCCCAAAGGTCACACTGTCGCTCAGTTCTGTGCCCTTGCACACTCAACCTTAATTCTTATTAGTACTCCCCATGATACACATAATATGTATATCCCCCACCCCCATGCCACATGGCAAATGACAAAGACCTTCTCCTTGGACCAAGCTCTAGATGGGTGCTTCTGAGCCATTTCTGACTAGGCTCGATCCTTGGGCCTTGTCCTCAAGATCCCAGTTTTAGCTAGAATCTTGCTAAATCAGTTTAGTGACAATCCACACCCTTGATATGTGATCACCCTGTATGTCTGATCAAACTTGTTCATCCCCCATCCTCCCCCAGGTGATATCGGATCTATCTGACCTGCCCTCAGCAAGAATCCTGTTAGATCAGTTTAGCAAGAATCCATCCCAAGCCCTGATGTTCCTCTTAGTAATTTTCCATCACTGACACGTCCACCCCACCCCCACCCCAAACCTGCTCCCTAGCTGTAAATCCCCAGTTGTTTGTGTTGTATTCAGAACTGACCCCAGCTCTATAGTGGAGTTCCTTTTCCCCTACTGCAATAACTTCTAAGCAAAAATCTGTCTTTACCTCTTTAACAGCTGTCCAGCTCTGGTCTTAATACAAATTCCCTCAGTATTTATCCTTCTGGAGTTAGCTCAAATGCCTCACTACCTTTTGGAGGTCTTCCCCAGGTACCTTCAGGGAAAGTTTCTCTGTGTTTTCATGGTACCTTGCTCATGTCTCTCCACAAAGTTCACAAAATGGGGACTCAAATTTCTCTTTTTTCCCCCTCTTTCTTTAATTTACTACTACTACAATTATAACAATAAACAATGAATTATTACCATTTTCATTTATTAGTTGATAGCTCCTAAGAAATGGGAAATTTCATATAAAAATCCAGATTTCTAATTTCCCTTGACTAGTTGAAAGATTGCTAACATTGGCCCCACACTTTTGCCTGGCAATTAGTCAGCTGGGGCTAAGAAATGGCTCCCTGCTTTAGGAGGGCCTGCACACTTGACCTGTTTCCCTTCTGTATCACCTCCCTGGCTCCTACAATCCTAGCTCTATTATAATGATTATTAGTGTTTCCACTACTTACAAAAATCCCAATTATTTTCAAGGAGGGGAGCTCATGGAAAAAATGTATATATATATATTTTTTTGTAGAAAAAGTACATCAAGTCAGTGATGTATAAGGAGACCACAGAGAAAAGTAGCAATAAAATATTTTAACTATGTGTCATAACCACTATTGGCCTTTCAACTAAAGACAATCTTTTAAAAAAAACCAACTTATTATTGAAAAGTCAAAGTTAAGTGGCATAATGTTTTGATAAGGAGCAAAGTGGGGAAAATTATTAGCAAACAAATGACAACTGTATTTGAGTTTTACTGGTTAACTAATATAATCTGTTTAACTTAATCACAGCCTGAAGGGGGATTTCCATGTGAAGGAACCACTTGCTTCAGCAAAAGGGGGAAATGTGGAAAGAAGCCTCCACAAACAATCCTACATCATAATTTCAGTGACCTCAACTGGTGACTAGATGGGATAGAGTAACGTTGGCTTGGTAACTGCCTCCTGGGTGTCTGGGGCCTGAGACTGACGTCCCCAGGGAAGGCTGCTAGGAGCTGGGCTCCTCCCCTGCAGTGCTCAGCAAGGGCCTGGGGGTGCTTCAAGCACTGGACACAGGTTGCACTGAAGGACAGGGATCTAGTCAACAATACTTCATCTGCAAACTGGTTAATGTGCCCCAAGCAGGATGGAGTTGACTGTGTATCTTGTATTTAGCTTCTCTTTAGACAATAATTTCACAGACTGATAGATTCTAAAAAATTACAAAGTCTCATTCAAAATAATAAATTGCACCTTTCCAATGAGAACTTCCTTTTTATTTGATTCCCAGCAACACTTCCCTCATTCCAAGGTCTATACAAATTCAGCTTTGGGTCCAGACATCAAAGTTCATCTGGCTCGTTGATTTATCTCCACTCTTTGATTTTCAAATCTTCTATTCTGTATGTTTAGAAACTCTTCTCACTCTGGTCCAGCCCTCCTTTCCTCCCTCATCAAAACTTCCCCTCATTCTTTTGAACTCTCTTTGAGGCTTGCTTCCTCCAGGAAGCCTTTTCTGAGTAATACATACATCTCTGATAACTTGGTAAGGAGGGCAGCACAGAGAAGTAGGAATCATGTCCATGAGTACAACCTCTCCCTGCTTGGGCACTAACCACCTTGTGTCCACAGAAAAGCTAGTTTAGTTCTTTGGCCCTCAAACTTCTTATCTAAAATACACAGCAAGCAGATGATCCGATTCCTAGGATTACCTCTGGCTCACAAACTCCTACCTCGTTTCCTATCAACGTTCTCAACTCCAGCTACATTCCTGGTGTTGTACTAGGCTCTGTGAAGCAGGCAGAGAGAAACTGTGATTTCTAGACAATAAGAATTCACAATCATTAGCTACAGGAGGTAAGAAGCAGACGCATGACCACGCACACGGAGCTGAATGTAATAGGGTCATACAGGTATTATGGGAAAATATACTCTAGAGACCATCTACAGGTTAAAAGAGCCATACTCCTACAAACTATTACCCCAAGTGCCTCAGAGACAAGGTGCCTTTACATTTATTTTCTCTAACATCTAGAATAGTGATGTGAATGGCACTGGCGTGGCAGAGGCACTGGAAGGCTGTTGTATGCTCCTCGTCATAACTGTGTGAACGTGTGTCTCTCAAAACAGAGACCCTGGGAAGGGAAAGAAAATGTCCATTTCGAAGTGAGAGAGTGGCATGGACTTACATATACTACCAAATGTAAAATAGATAGCTAGTGGGAAGCAGCTGCATAGCACAGGGAGATCAGCTCGGTGCTTTGTGACCACCTAGAGGGCTGGGATAGGGAGGGTGCGAGGGAGACGCAAGAGGGAGGAGATATGGGGATGTATGTATACATATAGCTGATTCACTTTGTTATACAGCAGAAACTAACACACCATTGTAAAGCAATTATACTCCAATAAAGACTTTAAAAAAAAAAAAAAAAGAAAATGTCCATTTATCAGCACCTTCTGAGGCCTCCGTGCTCTCCCCTGATGCTTTCAGTTTTACTTCCCACTCTTCTCCTACCTGCTCCTCCTCCTCCAAGCATCCAGCCACAGGAGAATATTCATTGCCACCTGTCCCTATTTTGTGTTTCTACTTCCAGGCTCTTATTCATCCCATTCCTGTTACTTCACCCCTGGATGCCCCTCTCCATTTAAGTTTATTAAAGGTCCTGACTGAATGCCATTCTCTCTACACAGACTTTTAGAAACATTCTAGCATAAACAATGTCTGTAGCATTTATTTGTGTACACGATCATTCTGCATATTACATTCGGACTTGAAAAAAAAATAACACATTAGCTCCTTATCTCAACTTGGTTGTGCATTCCCAGAGAATACTGTCACACTTCTGCCTATGCCTCACAGAACCTAGTACAGTGCCTTGCATGTAGCAAGTGCTTAACGTGTTCATTGGTTGCAAAATCCTTCAAGAGCTCAATTGCCGCATATGGTGGAAACGTGAAGAATAATGGTTGTTCACACAACACGACAATTCTGTAGAATGTATGATAAGAATGTTTCAAAGACAATGCAGCAAGGAGGATTTAACCCTATTACATCATCTCCATGGGCTGCCTTCTGTTGGCAGCTCAGACCTACCTGACTGGTATCTATGGGGCACGGAATGAAAGAAGCTTGGGAGAGGAACTGGGTGGTACCCAACAGATCTCGAACACCTTCAGCATCACGTTTATACTCTTTGACGGGCTCCAATCTCATCTTTTCTTTTGGAAGTAAGGCTTCGTAGCAAGGGGCATAGCCAGAGGGAGGCAGGAACTTAAATTCTCCGTGACGTCCCCCCATCAGGAAACGTACTCTGCGTTATTTGGAGAGACCAGGAAGAGAGAGGTTAAAAAAATATATGCCAGCCCAAATAAGTGAAAGTTAAAGATCAGCTCTCCCTACCCAAATTATTTTTTTGGGAAGTGAATGATTTCAGATTCATCACAGCAAACACTCTAAAGTACACAACAAAGCAGTGGAGAGAAAGCTGACTGTCAATTCATAGTGCCTGTGATTCTCAGTTGACCATGTCAGCTGAGTTCTTAAAAATGAACTTATACTTTAAAACCACTAGATTTTAAAAATCAAGTTCATCCTTACTCTAGTAGGGGAATCATTACTGTAGATATTATTACTACAGTTTGAAAAGAGTAACAGTGATAATGATGATGACATTATTTTCTGAAAAGATCACATTCAAACTACAGCATGAGAACTTCAAGTCTTTTTACTTGAGAGAGGTTACTCACACAATGATGAAAGAAAACATGATATAAATATTTGGGGAAAATAGGACATTCCCATTTTAAGGTGCAGGTAAAAGATCAAGTAACACGAGAGTATTAAACAGAAATGGTATACATGCCAAGAGGCTTTAATAGAAATGATAACACTGAAGAGGCTGCGGTTCCCCAAAGTAGCCATATGAGGGCGACTGTGAGGAAGCATCAGCAGGTGGTTACAGCCATGGGGGTGCCAAATAGGCATCAAGTGTTTGCTCACTAGGGTCCCAGTGCCTTCTCAGGGGCACCACCGCCTTGCTGCCATACAGGCCTGATGCTCTGGCTCACTCCAGCAGTGCCCACAGGGGTCTCCCAAGGAAGAGGGAAGGATCCTTGGGGGGGCCACAGTCATGGCAGGCACTAATTACCAATAAACTGAAGTCTTTCAATATTTTAATTCAGCATTCTGGCTGAATTTCAGCCCCATATATATTATTAAGTTAGGGTTAGGGTTAGAGCCCATAGATCCTCTGCAAGAAGACGGTGAAAGTGAGGGTCATAGGCTCTTAGGTTTGGGACTAGATATATAGCTTTTGTAGATCAACTTCAACCATATTAAATTGATGAGAAAATATGACTGCAATTTTAAATAATTAAGACATGGCAAGATACACAGCCCTGCAGAATCAACAATAACTTTACACAGGAAAAATCCATCCATACACATAGCAGCTACACGTATTCACTCCCTCCCTCTTTCCCTCTGCGTAACAACTATTTACTGAGCCCATACGACTTGCACTGTTCTCCATACTGGGGATTCAGCAATGAACAAAGAATACCCTGTCCCTGGTGTCACAGAGCAGGCATCCAGTGAGACAAATAGGATAATTACTGATTGGGAGACATCTGATGAGGGAATAAAGAGTGAGACTGAAACAACTCGGGGAAGGAGGAGGGTCCTAGATTGGAGGCTAGAAAGGCTTCTCCGAGGGGGAGATACTTTTATTAACCCCGAGGGAAAAGGAGGAGCCAATGAGTTCAAAATCTGGAGGAAGAGCATTCCAGGCAGAGGAACAACACGTGCAAAGGCCCTGAGGTAGGGAAGAACTTGGGTGGAGGGCAGTGTGAGTGAGAACACGGAGAGCCCAAGGGGCTAAGAGATGAGATGGCAGGGGGCAGGGCTAGATCAGGCACGGTCTCTGAGTTGGGATTTTCTTCCCGGTGAGCAGCTTCTGAGGGATTTTAAGGAGGAAGAAATACAGGATTCTTCTAGCTGCTCTATGTAGGAGGCACCTGACACCAATCTAGTCCCAGTGAGACATGAGGGGGGGTTGGACCAAGGTGATGAAGGCCAAGCCGGAAAGCAGCAGTTAGATCCCAGTTTTGTTAGGAACTGGTGATGGAGTGAGCCTGTGTGTGTGGAGGGGGGTGAGGTATACGTGGGAAAGGTTATGATCTAGCAAAGCTCTAACAACAACACTCTCCACTAGATCTCACGTCCTTTAACTGGAATATTCTGGTGGGGCAGCCTCGCGAGAGAGTCTCAGTGTTGGCTGAGTAAGTGTGACTGTGTGTAGCCTAATGATAAAACTGGAAAATGAGGGCTTCCCTGGTGGCGCAGTGGTTGAGAATCTGCCTGCCAATGCAGGGGACACGGGTTCCAGCCCTGGTCTGGGAGGATCCCACATGCCGCGGAGCGACTAGGCCTGTGAGCCACAATTGCTGAGCCTGCGCGTCTGGAGCCTGTGCTCCGCAACAAGAGAGGCCACGATAGTGAGAGGCCCGCGCACCACGATGAAGAGTGGCCGCTTGCCGCAACTACAGAAAGCCCTCGCACAGAAACGAGGACCCAACACAGCCATAAATAAATAAATAAATAAAACCCCAAAAGTTTAAAAAAAAAATAATAATAAGAGCCTCTCAAAAAAAAAAACAAAAAACAAAAAAAACTGGAAAATGAAAATCTCTCTGAGTAAAAGACATTTAGGATTTTTCCCCCTTCCCAATATAAACAAAATCTTTATCCAAACAGCATTTTATAAAATGCTGTTTTAAAATTAATTACAGAAATCATATGAAGCCTCCCACTTTCCCATTTTAAAGTAGTAAGCAACAACAATATAGAATTAGAACCACAATTGTCCCTTGTGAACGTTCCTACGTTAAATGTTATATAACAGGGCACGATCTATGTGTATTAAGACTATGAACAATGATATAAGAACAAAATTGAGTCATTAGCCTGCAATGTTACTAATTTAGTAAAACTTCAGGAAATAATGACTAAGACTTAAAATTTATTGAGAACTTTCCAAAATTCAATTGCAACATAACAGATTGTGTTACTGACATGCTGAAACTATGGGATAAAACTAAATTGTTTTGAACAAAGAATTTGTGTGGGAAGTTTTCTGCTTTTCCCTTCTCACTGAGCATCCTTCCTGCGAAGAGCTGAAGCTTCCTGGGAGCTTGTACAGCAACTGTATTCTTTGTTACTCACTAGCGTACGGATTCCAAGGCCAAGCAAATGATCTCTTATGAAGCCGTCTAGATGGATTTAATTATTCATAAGCTCTCTCGCCAGTTCCGTTTAGTCTGAACACCTCTCTTATGTTTTAAAATCTGCTGTTGTCTTCTGGATAGATAACAAATCAAGAAAGGTGGAAAGCCGTGTAGCACTTAGGGAGAACAATGCTGCTTTTATATTCAGTTATTAAAAGGAGAATGATAATCTGGTTTTACAGCTTAATCTTATCACCTTGAATGGCCACAAAGACTGTAAAATGAAAAATTAACGTAGCCAGAAATCAGCGTTTACTGCTTACTGAAGCGTTCGTCTTCCAACGCCATTATGCTGTGCTTCAGTGGGTAGAAGGAATGGTTCTGGGTAGCTTCCCAAGTCCTGCCAGACAACAGCCCTGCTCCCCAGCAGGCGGGACTGGACGGGAGCCGGTGTGGGCACACCCGCCATCTGTGGCTCCTTCCCTCGCTGCCCAGAGTCTGTGGGAAGGGCTCCAGCAAACCACCACCAATACTGGTGGTCCTCATGAACTCTCTCTGGGACACCCAGATTGTCCAGGTCAAAGGAAATAATGGGGATCAAATACAGGCTTAAAGGAAACAATCAAAAGAAAGAAATAAAATACCTGAAGCCCACCTTAATTATTTGAGGATATTAAAACGGGATCCCCTCTGTCTCCATTTTAGCAGGAGTCCCAAAGGCAACTAATTCAGAGGATGCCAATATTTTCTCATCCTGAAGTGAAGTGCTGGACCAATTATGAGTATCCATCAAAAAACTGTGAAACCTGTTCAGCTTTAGCCCACCCCATACCTCCACGCTGATAAGAAAGGTAAAGAATTCATTTAGAGAAAACCATCAGGGAGAAAGGGGTGGGAGTTCTTTCCCATCAGGAGTCAAATGAGGGCTGTAAGGAACTACTCAGAAGTTTGTGAGTACCCCCTGGATGTAGTGAGGGTCATATTTGTCTAGTGATACTGAAGAGTAGAGGGAGAAATGAGCCAGCTGCCAGCCATCAGAAAGGAATTCTGGCCGGAAAGGCAAATGACTGAGCAGAGATCAGAAACCCAGGAGCTGGGGGAGGTAGGAGGCCCATGCAGCTGGAGGGGGAGGGGGAGGGGGAGGGGAGGGGGGAGGTCTGAGGTCAGCCAGAAGGGAGCAACCAGCACAGGTGGTAAAGCCAAGTCAAGGGAACTGAAGTTGGACGCTTCCAGCCTGGTGCTCTCCAAGAAAGCTACAAAAGAGCCTCAGAAGAGAAAGAAGCAGCAATTGTGCAACCGCTACAAAAGTCCTGATGCCACAAGGCAGCTGCACCAACTCCATCAGATGTGCCCATCCCCCAGTCATCTTGGGTCTGGGCTGGACCCTAGACTCTAGAAGGGCATGAGAAAGGAGCTAGCTAACTGAAGAGGAGCCCGACCTCAAACTGCAGGCGGAGTGGGGTAGGGCTCAAATATTAATTGGATACAAATCTGGAGTTTTTATACTACTCAGAAGATGGAATTTTTTTTTTAAAGTATTGGCAAGATGGTTCCTGGCCTTAAAAGAAGTAATGAAGGCTATAGAACTGGCCCAAGAACTTATCCAGGAGTCCAGAGCATGGATTTGAAGGGGTGGAAAGAGAACCAACAAAAGTTACACCTATCTAGTCTACTTCTTCCAATAAATCTGTTATCTGGCACTTACTGTTTATCTTTTAAATCCTTTGAAATTTAAAAGATTTAAATTTCCAATTAGAATATAAACCTCTCTTCTCTAAGTATATTCTTCCCTGCTCCTTGGGTTCCACTGAATCTCTCAGCATCGCAAAAAAATGTTAAATTGAAAATAAAAAGATAATTTAAGAACGGAGCTCATTAAAATTAGTTCCTCTTTACCCTCCAATTTTTCTCTACATTAATAGATTTTAAAAATCAATTTCATTAATCAATTTAATCTCTTCCACTAAAGCACATGTATCATCTTCTGGGGTTCTTCCTATAACTCAGACATGCCATCGGCTCTCCAAGGTTTTTTTTTGTTCCTAAAGTGATTACAGTCAGTGACTGTGTCCTTAGATTTCTCCACTTTAGAGATGAGTAATAGCTTCAGTAATAGCCGCCTGGGAGTAGTGAAGTTTGAGGATGTGTAGAGGAATTTTTTATTGACTAATTTTAAAAAAACAGAGAAAACTGCATTGAAAAATCCCCACTAGCATTTCCAATTTCATCTTTTAAGATTTGTGCATTTTTGTTTGCCAGTTTGCAGAAGACATGAGAATACCTATCACAAATCCCCAAGTTTGAAAGACTGATCCATGAAAAAAAAATAGAGTAAAAATCAAGACAAACCTTTGCTATGCTCAAAAAGGATGACTAGGTTTCCTTATTCATAGCGTACTAGCAAACTGTGAAATCATTTTAGTCTTACTAGATGTCCCATTATTCTTAATGAATTCCTCCCAGGAGTTGGGATAGCGTTCCAAAGAAGAAAAAGATACAGGCTGTGGTTAGGAGGAGAAAGAATTAGCGAGCTTCTGCTGACCTAAATTCAATTCATAAGTCATGATTCATAATTGCATCTTTAGTCCATATCGCTAAGACGGGAGAACAATTTGAGTTATGTATGTTCTCACATTCATATTTCTTTCTGGCCAGTGTTTGATGAAAGCCCAGGGCAATCCAGCCAGCGCTCATAATGTTCTCTGCAAAAGTATATTTATCTCAGTAATAATTTCCACAGCATTGACCACAGCAAGCTGCAAATAGCTAAGCTACTGGTTACCTGAATTTTAGCCAAGCCTGGTGGATACCAACAGAAAACAAACAGCAACCGCAAATACCAACCATCTTTGGATAGTGTTGCTTTTATAAATGAGAAAGGGCTGGTAAAAGAGTTACATAAGAAGATTAAGTAGATCTACGGGGAATTTAACCATAGCTATAAAATATATTCTACTACAGTGACTAACTCATCAATTTTCTGCAAAACTAAAAGTTGCTCCCAAATTTCACTACACACTGTGGCTTCTGTGTAATGTTCTCCATGTGGCCCATGCCATCATACCACTTGGCAGGGTGAGATTACCTTTTAATAAGAGCTTCCTGGTATTTAAGTAATTCAACTTTTGGGTGGGCTCCAAGGTACACATGCATCATCCCAAATTCTGTCCCAGAATGAATAGGGTTGTTACACTGAGGGCCTGTTACACTAATAATACCCTCCACAAACAAACCACAGTTAGAAGGAAACTAACGAGGCACATTCATAATAGTTAGAAAAGAGAGCACATATTGATTTGTGGATTTTATTAGTAATGACTCAGGCTGCTTTTGACTTCACTGTGGGTAAATCTAATTGAAAAAGATTTTGCTCTCCAATGACTGCTGGCAAGGACAGCCTAATCAGGTATTATTAACAACATAGTTTGTAATTATAAAAATAATTGTGGGGTCACAAATTCAAGACCATGACCTCGGTAAAGACCGAGGAGGAAAATGGGGCCGTAGGAGAGAAATCTAATTTAGACGCCTCACAGAAGTTGAAAGTAAACATGAGAAACAATTCTCAATGCTTGTATGATGGGAGAAGAATCTCTTTCTAGATAGGGATAACCTTGTACCTTGCTGCGAGGGACACTATGAAACTAGGCAAGTACTCTACTATATTGGGTGAAAACAATAATTTCTTTTCAATTTTGTTATTAAACACATTTATTTTCAATCAGGTACTTTAACTTGGATTAATAACTTGTTTTCTCTTTCTAGCTTTTTGTACAACTGAACTAAAGTAGTATGGAGAGGAAGTGCTGGGTTTCCGCACCGAATCATATTTTACCAATTGACGTAAGAGTAAGTACTGGTATGTTGATCTCATTTGCTCATAAGTAAAAATAAAAGAATTGGCTACTCCAACACAGGACCAGCATTGACCCTGAGCAAAAACATCGTGTGATGGGCTGGATGTATTTCAGTAAAATGTATTTCCCAAGTATGCAACCAACTGTGATTCCATCTCTCCTCAGACCATATCAGGTTCTGAGAACCAAAGACAGGAATATGACACAGGTGATATTTTCCTGATAGAAAGGAGGCTTAAGAGACATCAAGTCCCCTGATACAACTTTTCAGCTTACCCTCATTCAACTGCTATGAGCAAGAGGTTCTTATGTCTAAGCTGTTAAGTTTTCAAGTCAACGCATCTGGACCCCTAGTTCTTAAATTCTCTCAGCAGTTGTGCCTTCTAAATGGGTTAGACGTCTCATTGTTCTTATCTTGGAACTCTGCTTCTTTTCTCCTGTGCACTGAGAAGGATGCATGATCTGCTGACCTAGACACAAGATACTAGAAACATCTTCTACATATGAATACCTTTCAGCCCCCTATCTCTTCCCCTGCTAGCCACAATCTTTGCAAAGAGAAGATTTCAAAAAACCCCCAACAACAAAAATCAAATCACACTCAAAAATTCCTATCTCTTTGACCTGAGGGGGATTGGGTGGATGAGTTAATGATTAAAAGTCATGCAACGTCTGAGATCGGATATAGTTTGCTAAACACAGAATACGCAGAAAAGTCCACTAGCCAGCAGACTGGCAAAGACCTCTTCTCCAGAGATTTGACTTCTAGCTAAGCACTTCTCTCAGGTGAGATGCTTGGAAAGTAGGTGGGCTTTCTTTGAAAATTAGTGAAACCCAGTGAGTAGGATATAGTCAAAACAAAGAAAAAAGGGAAAGGCACTGATGCTGGGTGACCAAGGCCATTAACTACCCAGGCAAATGCAGTCCTGAGAACTGACTGCTCAGTGACCTTGCTTCTCCAGAGAAGGCACTGAGCCAACAGGTGGATAATCCAAATGCTGTTACGTTGGATTTAGATTTCTGCTCATTTTCTTTACTCCCAGGGAATGGGGTGGGAAAGATGTACAATGGGGTTTCTGCCGGTTTTCCCCCTGATTGCCAGAGGGTCTTTGTTCCAATCAGTTTTCTTTGTGTTTACAGTGCCTCTGTCTTTCAATAACACTTCTTGTTGTCTACATGCTCCCTATGGATAGCAACAGGAATGATACATTCTGTCACACTTCTAAAGGGAGAATTGGGTGAAATTCTCATGGAAATATTGTCAGCACAGAGAAACACAGGTAAAGAACTCTCAACTCTTTAGAATATAGTTCCTAAGGCTGATGTTAGAGTCTCTGGCTTAACCTGTGATAGGCATATTTACAACCTTAAGTAAGGTTTTACTATAGTGGTTCTCCATTTGTTACAAGAACCTCAAACAATGAAAATGCTTAATTTCAATATATTATATCCATCTACATGGGTATGTTTATAAATATGTCTATATATGTGTGTGTACATGTGTAGGGATGTGTATACTGTGTTGCTATGTATGTTTGCAAACATACATTACAGGCGTACCTTGGAGATATTGTGACTTTGGTTCCAGACACCACATAAAGCAAGTATCACAATAAAGTGAGTCACATGAATATTTTGGTTTCCCAGTGCATATAAAAGCTATGTTTACACTATACCATCATCTGTTAAGTGCACAATAGCATTCTGTCTAAAAAAAAATGTACATATATTAATTAAAAAATAATGCTGTTAGAAAAATGGCGTCAATAGACTTGCTCCATGCAGGCTTGCCACAAAGCTACAATTTGTAAAAACTGCAATAAAGCAAAGCGCAATAAAACGAGGTACACCTGTAGTGTATACCAGCGGCCCCCAACTTTTTTGGCACCAGGGACTGGTTTCGTGGAAGGCAATTTTTCCATGGACAGGGGTTTGGGGGGGATGGTTCAGGTGGTAACGCGAGCAGTGGGGAGCAGCAGATGAAGCTGTGCTGCCCACCGCTCACCTCCTGCTGTGTGGCCCGGTTCCTAACAGGGGGTTGGGACCCGTGCTGTATAGTATGTATGTCTGCATATCTGTGTCAAATTCCAAAGGCTGAATATCATGTCCAAAGGATAATTCTTTATTCCTAAATAGTCTATTTAATTGAGACAGAATGAAAGTTTTATCCTTTTTTGGAAAATATATGAATATGCCTTGATTTATCCATCTTCCGGAGGTACTGAGACCTATCACAGTGGTATCACTCTGGAAGTCCCATCACTTGGATACCAGAAGCTCTCAGATGGATTTTTTGTGGTCCCAGCTTTAAGTGTCTGCTCTCCACAACTCTCCTCTTTTCATGGCCTTTTCCAATGGAAACCAGCAAGATTCTAACTGTACTGATTCTAGTCTCCCACTCAATCAATTACGATCTCCTTAACAAGCAGGGATCAAGAATGGCTAAGAAAATTTTGCGACAAAATAGTTATAATGGAAGGAGAGAAGATGGCGGAAGAGTAAGACGCGGAGATCACCTTCCTTCCCACAGATACAGTAGAAATACATCTACACGTGGAACTGCTCCTACAGAACACCCACTGAGCGCTGACAGAAAACGTCCGACCTCTAAACAGGCAAGAAACTCCCCCCATACTTGGGTAGGGCAAAAGAAAAAAGAAATAACAGAGACAAAAGAATAGGGACGGCATCTGCACCAGTGGGAGGGAGCTGTGAAGGAGGAAAGGTTTCCACGCACTAGGAAGCCCCTTCGCGGGCAGAGACAGCGGGTGGCAGAGGGGGGAAGCTTCGGAGTCACGGAAGAGAGCGCAGCCACAGGGGTGCGGAGGGCAAAGCGGAGAGATTCCTGCACAGAGGCTCGGCGCCGAGCAGCACTCACCAGCCCGAGAGGCTTGTCTGCTCCCCCGCCGGGGCGGGTGGGGCTGGGAGCTGAGGCTCGGGCTTTGGTCGGATCGCAGGGAGAGGACTGGGGTTGGCGGCGTGAACACAGCCTGAAGGGGTTGGCGCACCACAGCTAGCCGGGAGGGAGTCTGGGAAAAAGTCTGCAGCTGCCGAAGAGGCAAGAGACTTTTTCTTGCCTCTTTGTTTCACGGTGCGCAGGGAGAGGGGATTCAGAGCACCGCCTAAACAAGCTACACAGACGGGCGCGAGCCGCAGCGATCAGCGCGGGCCCCACAGACAGGCGTGAGACGCTGGGGCTGCTGCTGCCGCCTCCAAAAAGCCTGTGTGCGAGCACAGGTCACTCTCCACACCGCCCCTCCCGGGAGCCTGTGCCGCCCGCCACTGCCAGGGTCCCGTGATCCAGGGACAACATCCCCGGGAGAACGCACTGCGCGCCTCAGGCTGCTGCAACGTCACGCCGGCCTCTGACGCCGCAGGCTCGCCCCGCCTCCTCCGTACCGCTCCCTCCCCCCGGCCTGAGTGAGCCAGAGCCCCCGAAGCAGCTGCTCCTTTAACCCCGTTCTGTCTGAGCGGGGAACAGATGCCCTCAGGCGACCTACACGCAGAGGCGGGTCCAAATCCAAACCTGAACCCCAGGAGCCGTGCGAACAAAGAAGAGAAAGGGAAATCTCTCCCAGCAGCCTCAGAAGCAGCGGATTAAATCTCCACAAACAACTTGATGTGATGTGCCTGCATCTGTTGAATACCTGAATAGACAACGAATCATCCCAAATTCAGGAGGTGGACTTTCGGAGCAGGATATATTAATTTTTCCCCTTTTCCTTTTTTTTGTGAGTGTATATGTATATGCTTCTGGGTGAGATTTTGTCTGTATAGCTCTGCTTTATAATAGCTTTATTTTACTTTACTATATTATAGCCTCTTCCTTTCTTTCTTTCTATTTTTTCTCCCTTTTACTCTGAGCCGTGTGGACGAAAGGCTCTTGGTGCTCCAGCCAGGCATCAGGGCCGTGCCTCTGAGGTGGGAGAGCCAACTTCAGGACACTGGTCCACAAGAAACCTCCCAGCTCCATGTAATACCAAACGGCGAAAATCTCCCAAGGATCTCCATCTCAACACCAAGACCCAGCTTCACTCAACGACCAGCAAGCTACAGTGCTGGACACCCTATGCCAAACAACTAGCAAGACAGGAACACAGCCCCATCCATTAGCAGAGAGGCTGCCTAAAATCATAATAAGGCCACAGACACCTCAAAATACACCACCAGACGTGGACGTGCCCACCAGAAAGACAAGATCCAGCCTCATCCACCAGAACTCAGGCACTAGTTCCCTCCACCAGGAAGCCTACACAACCCACTGAACCAACCTTAGCCACTGGGGACAGATACCAAAAACAACGGGAACTACGAACCTGCAGCCTGTGAAAAGGAGACCCCAAACACAGTAAGATAAGCAAAATGAGACGACAGAAAAACACACAGCAGATGAAGGAGCAGGGTCAAAACACACCAGACTTAACAAATGAAGAGGAAATAGGTAGTCTACCTGAAAAAGAATTCAGAATAATGATAGTAAGGATGATCCAAAATTTTGGAAATAGAATAGACAAAATGCAAGAAACATTTAACAAGGACGTAGAAGAACTAAAGAGGAACCAAGCAATGATGAAAAACACAATAAATGAAATTAAAAATACTCTAGATGGGATCAATAGCAGAATAACTGAGGCAGAAGAAAGGATAAGTGACCTGGAAGATAAAATGGTGGAAATAACTACTGCAGAGCAGGATAAAGAAAAAAGAATGAAAAGAACTGAGGACAGTCTCAGAGACCTCTGGGACAACATTAAATGCACCAACATTCGAATTATAGGGGTCCCAGAAGAAGAAGAGAAAAAGAAAGGGACTGAGAAAATATTTGAAGAGATTATAGTTGAAAACTTCCCTAATATGGGAAAGGAAATAGTTAATCAAGTCCTGGAAGCACAGAGAGTCCCATACAGGATAAACCCAAGGAGAAACACGCCAAGACACATATTAATCAAACTGTCAAAAATTAAATATAAGGAAAACATATTAAAGGCAGCAAGGGAAAAACAGCAAATAACACACAAGGGAATCCCCATAAGGTTAACATCTGATCTTTCAGCAGAAACTCTGCAAGCCAGAAGGGAGTGGCAGGATATACTTAAAGTGATGAAGGAGAAAAACCTACAACCAAGATTACTCTACCCAGCAAGGATCTCATTCAGATTTGATGGAGAAATTAAAACCTTTACAGACAAGCAAAAGCTGAGAGAGTTCAGCACCACCAAACCAGCTTTACAACAAATGCTAAGGGAACTTCTCTAGGCAAGAAACACAAGAGAAGGAAAACACCTACAATAACAAACCCAAAACATTTAAGAAAATGGGAATAGGAACATACATATCGATAATTACCTTGAATGTAAATGGATTAAATGCTCCCACCAAAAGACACAGGCTGGCTGAATGGATACAAAAACAAGACCCATATATATGCTGTCTACAAGAGACCCACTTCAGACCTAGAGACACATATAGACTGAAAGTGAGGGGATGGAAAAAGATATTCCATGCAAATGGAAATCAAAAGAAAGCTGGAGTAGCAATTCTCTTATCAGACAAAATAGACTTTAAAATAAAGACTATTACAAGAGACAAAGAAGGACACTATATAATGATCAAGGGATTGATCCAAGAGGAAGGTATAACAATTGTAAATATTTATGCACCCAACATAGGAGCACCTCAATACATAAGGCAAATACTAACAGCCATAAAAGGGGAAATCGACAGCAACACAATCATAGTAGGGGACTTTAACACCCCACTTTCACCAATGGACAGATCATCCAAAATGAAAATAAATAAGGAAACACAAGCTTTAAATGATACATTAAACAAGATGGACTTAATTGATATTTATAGGACATTCCACCCAAAAACAACAGAATACACATTTTCTCAAGTGCTCATGGAACATTCTCCAGGATAGATCATATCTTGGGTCACAAATCAAGCCTTGGTAAATTTAAGAAAATTGAAATCGTATCAAGTATCTTTCCCGACCACAACGCTATGAGACTAGATATCAATTACAGGAAAAGATCTGTAAAAAATACAAACACATGGAGGCTACACAATACACTGCTTAATAACGAAGTGATCACTGAAGAAATCAAAGGGGAAATCAAAAAATACCTAGAAACAAATGACAATGGCGATACGACAACCCAAAACCTATGGGACGCAGCAAAAGCAGTGCTAAGAGGGAAGTTTATAGCAATACAAGCCTACCTCAAGAAACAGGAAACATCTCGAATAAACAACCTAACCTTGCACCTAAAGCAATTAGAGAAAGAAGAACAAAAAAACCCCAAAGCCAGCAGAAGGAAAGAAATCATAAAGATCAGGTCAGAAATAAATGAAAAAGAAATGAAGGAAACAATAGCAAAAATCAATGAAACTAAAAGCTGGTTCTTTGAGAAGATAAACAAAACTGATAAACCATTAGCCAGATTCATCAAGAAAAAAAGGGAGAAGACTCAAATCATTAGAATTAGAAATGAAAAAGGAGAAGTAACAACGGCCACTGCAGAAATACAAAGGATCATGAGAGATTACTACAAGCAACTATATGCCAATAAAATAGACAACTGTGAAGAAATGAACACATTCTTAGAAAAGCACAACCTTCTGAGACTGAACCCGGAAGAAATAGAAAATATAAACAGACCAATCACGAGCACTGACATTGAGACAGTGATTAAAAATCTTCCAACAAACAAAAGCCCAGGACCAGATGGCTTCACAGGCAAATTCTATCAAACATTTAGAGAAGAGCTAACACCTATCCTTCTCAAACTCTTCCAAAATATAGCAGAGGGAGGAACACTCCCAAATTCATTCTACGAGGCCACCATCACCCTGATACCAAAACCAGACAAAGATGTCACAAAGAAAGAAAACTACAGGCCAATATCACTGATGAACACAGATGCAAAAATTCTCAACAAAATACTAGCAAACAGAATCCAACAGCAGATTAAAAGGATCATACACCATGATCAAGTGGGGTTTATCCCAGGAATGCAAGGATTCTTCAATATACGCAAATCAATCAATGTGATACACCATATTAACAAATTGAAGGATAAAAAGCATATAATCATCTCAATATATGCAGAAAAAGTTTTGACAAAATTCAACACCGATTTATGACTAAAACCTTCCAGAACGTAGGCATAGAGGGAACTTACCTCAACATAATAAAGGCCATATATGACAAACCCACAGCCAACATTGTCCTCAATGGTGAAAAACTGAAACCATTTCCACTAAGATCAGGAACAAGACAAGGTTGCCCACTCTCACCACTATTATTCAACATAGTTTTGGAAGTTTTAGCCACAGCAATCAGAGAAGGAAAAGAAATAAAAGGAATCCAAATCGGAAAAGAAGAAGTAAAACTTTCACTGTTTGCAGATGACATGATACTATACATAGAGAATCCTAAAGACGCTACCAGAAAACTACTAGAGCTAATCAATGAATCTGGTAAAGTAGCAGGATACAAAATTAATGCACAGAAATCTCTTGCATTCCTATACAACAATGATGAAAAATCTGAAAGAGAAATTAAGGAAACACTACCATTCACCATTGCAACAAAAAGAATAAAATACCTAGGAATAAACCTATCAAAGGAGACAAAAGACCTGTATGCACAAAACTATAAGACACTGATGAAAGAAATTAAAGATGATATAAACAGATGGAGAGAAATACCATGATCTTAGATTGGAAGAATCAACATTGTGAAAATGACTATACTACCCAAACCAATCTACAGATTCAATGCAATCCCTATCAAACTACCAATGGCATTTTTCACAGAACTAGAACAAAAAATTTCACAATTTGTATGGAAACACTAAAGACCCCGAATAGCCAAAGCAATCTTGAGAAAGACAAAGAGAGCTGGAGGTATCAGGTTCCCGGACTTCATACTATACTGCAAAGCTACAGTAATCAAGACAGTATGGTACTGGCACAAAAACAGAAATATAGAACAATGGAACAGGATTGAAAGCCCAGAGATAAACCCATGCACATATGGTCGCCTTATTTTTAATAAAGGAAGCAAGAATATACAATGGAGAAAAGACAGCCTCTTCATTAAGTGGTGTTGGGAAGACTGGACAGCTACATGTAAAAGAATGAAATTAGAACACTCCCTAACACCATACACAAAAATAAACTCAAAATGGATTAAAGACCTAAATGTAAGGCCAGACACTATCAAACTCTTAGAGGAAAACATAGGCAGAACACTCTATGACATATATCACAGCAAGATCCTTTCTGACCCAGCTCCTAGAGAAATGGAAATAAAAACAAAAATAAACAAATGGGACCTAATGAAACTTAAAAGCTTTTGCACAGCAAATGAAACCATAAACAAGACCAAAAGACAACCCTCAGAATGGGAGAAAATATTTGCAAATGAAGCAACTGACAAAGGATTAATCTCCAAAACTTACAAGCAGCTCATGCAGCTCAATATCAAAAAAACAGGGCTTCCCTGGTGGCGCAGTGGTTGAGAATCTGCCTGCCAATGCACAACCCAATCCAAAAATGGGCAGAAGACCTAAATAGATATTTCTCCAAAGAAGATATACAGATTGCCAACAAACACATGAAAAGATGCTCAACATCACTAATCATTAGAGAAATGCAAATCAAAACTACAATGAGGTGTCACCTCACACCAGTCAGAATGGCCATCATCAAAAAATCTACAAACAATAAATGCTGGAGACGGTGTGGAGGAAAGGGAACCCTCTTGCTGGTGGGAATGTAAATTGATACAGCCACTGTGGAGAACAGCATGGAGGTTCCTTCAAAAACAAAAAATAGAACTACCATATGACCCAGCAATCCCACTACTGGACATATACCCTGAGAAAACCATAATTCAAAAAGAGTCATGTACCACAATGTTCATTGCAGCTCTATTTACAATAGCCAGGACATGGAAGCAACCTAAGTGTCCATCACCAGATGAATGGATAAAGAAGATGTGGCACAAATATACAATGGAATATTACTCAGCCATAAAAAACGAAATTGAGTTATTTGTAGTGAGGTGGATGGACCTAGAGTCTGTCATACAGAGTGAAGTAAGTCAGAAAGAGAAAAACAAATACTGTAGGCTAACACATATATATGGAATAAAAAAAAAAAGTTATGAAGAACCTAGGGGCAGGACAGGAATAATGACGCAGATGTAGAGAATGGACTTGAGGACATGGGGAGGGGGAAGGGTAAGCTGGGACGAAGTGAGAGAGTGGCATGGACTAATATATACTACCAAATATAAAACAGATAGCTAGTGGGAAGCAGCCGCATAGCACAGGAAGATTAGCTCGGTGCTTTGTGACCACCTGGAGGGGTGGGATAGGGAGGGTGGGAGGGAGACGGAAGAGGGAGGAGATATGCGGATATATGTATATGTATAGCTGATTCACTTTGTTATGAAGTAGAAACTAACACACCATTGGAAAGCAATTATACTCCAATAAAGATGTTTAAAAAAAAAAAAGGAAAGGGGTAGAACAATGAACACAACAGTTGTCAACAGTATGAAGAAAAACAGAATGCATAGTACAAGCCCAATTTAATATAAAATTATTGAGATGTATAAATAAAAAGGTAATATGGTTATCTCTGGGTGGTACAACTATGGGCTCTTGGTTTTTTTTTTTTTGACTTGCATTATTTTTGTAAAAGGGAAAAACCAAAAACTACAATAGAAAAAAACTAAGTTTAAAAAGGTAAATCACAAACTGGGAAAAATATTTGAAAGCAATAATAGTTTAATAATCTTAATATATAAAAAATTGCTCCCAAAATTAATACCAGAAAGGCAGAGAACACAGAATTTTAAAAAACTATTGGGTTGAAATAATATGTAAGAACAATAAGCATAAAAACTGTTTAACCACATCAGTAATCAAACAAATAGGAAGTTAAAACTTTAAGACACAATTTTCTCAAATTGGCAAAGATTAAAAATAACCCATAATAGTAAAAGTTAATGGGGAACCAATCATTTGGGTATTCCCATATGTTACTTTAAATGATACTACAGGCCCACATTCTTTATCTGAAATTTTTGGAGCTGTGTTTCAGACTTCAGAATTGTTTAGATTTTAAAGAAGACAGAAAATAAGACATGTAGTATATATTAAATAGAACCTCCAGCTAGGTGACAGGCTGTACCCCATAATCAAACACATACATTTTTGCTGTTAAGCATGTAAATATTCACAAGAAATTGAATACATGAAGGACTGAAAACAGCCTCATTTCTGTTGATGACAGTTTTTTCCACAAAATAAGTTCAGGCCAGAGTTTGCAGTGAAATGAGTTAAGAAAAAAATGTATGGTTTTCAGATTTTTTTAGATTTCAGAACTGTTGATAATGAATTCTGAACTGTTCATACGATCTTCCTGAAAATCTCTTTGGCCACACGATTGTAAATTTAGACTTTAAAAAGATTATACCTTTTGACCTACTTCTGGGAGGAACTAAACAGAAATGCAGACAAAAGAATTATTCTCAAGGATGTTCATGATAATTTCATTTATAACAATAAAAAAGAAATCAGCATGGAAGACTAACATAAAGTAATGGTTATATTGTGGGACAGCCAAATAAAAGGATATTATTGGCCATAAAAAATCATTTTGAGAAGGATACTTAATAACTCAGGAAAAGGCTCCGTACTTACTGCTGAATGAAGGGAAATCAAGACAAAACTTCATTTTTAGTGTGATGTCAATTAAAAAATACATATATCTGTAATATAAGACTTGAAGAAAATACACCAAAATATTAATAGAGATTAGAACTAAACATTGGGATTATGGGTGATATTTATTGCCTTATCTGTATCTTTCAAATTTTTTGTAATGAGCATGAAATACTTTTTACAATTATTAAGGTAATTTTCTACGTAGGATTTATCTTATTCATCTTACTATTTATCAGAGGACATAACATAAACACTGGCAGGAGGTACGTGTCCCACAAATATATACTCGTGACTCTAAATTGCTCCTCCCCTTTCACCATCGCTTTCTTCGGGGAGTTTGGCTTATGGTGCTGAAGCCCTGAAGGAGATTACCACGCTCGCCAGCTCATAAGAGTGGTGGGAGCTGGGGGAACAGCTACTCTCCATGAAATCCCAGCCATAACTTACTTGACACCTGCTGAAAAGCTCACCACAGGGAAGAAGAACCCATCTGTGTTGAAGTTCTCAAACATCCCCTGCACCGGCTGCCCGCTGATGCGGAAAGAGATGCTGGGTGCTCCAAGGTCCAGGCAACAGCTCACCACGTCGTCCGACTTCAGGAGGTGCTGGTTGACAGAGGCCACGGCTCTGGGTATGCGGCCTGGTGAGCAAAGAACAGGAAGAAGGTGTGTGGGACTCTGGGGAGATGCTCACAGGTGAGGTGCGCAATGAGAAATGGTTTCCTAAGCTTTGTGAACAGGCAGCCCAAGACGAGATGAGTCCCACAGGAAAGTCTCAAGCTGCCAGGAATGAGAACAAACAAGAATTCGACCCGTTCAACGTGTGCTCAGATTCTGGCCTGGTGTCTGAAGTTAACGGGCAAACCGCTTTGCTGGGCGTGGCTCCTAGAGTGTGTATGTGTGTGTGTTTATTCATAGATGCCCGAAGACCTTGCTCTCTTCTATTTCCTCTAAAACACATGGCCACCTCAGCATCGGATGCAGGAGCCATCCGAGTGAGTAAGAGCAAGGCCATCCAGCCACAAAACGGTGCAGCATAGTTTGCTTGCTTGTTTTAAAGAATTTTATTATTTCAGTGAGGCAGGGAAACACATTGTCAGTCATACGCTGTATTGGTTGATTTTTGTTGTTGTTGCCTATCTTTCATAAGATGATTTGTCATTTCCTGACCTAACTTAAACTAGTGAGAAAATCATCTCTTAGGTTTTCTATGTCACACCATCCCATTCTGGAAGTTCTAGAAGTAAATTATCGTAACCACTCCTCCCATCCCCCTATCAAGTTTTCAGTTCTATTGGAAAGGGAGCAACAAAGGGGCAAAAGTTAGGTATTAAATGGGGTTTCAAGCAAAACATTTATAAAGGTATATCTTGTTTCTTGATCATGCAAGCAATACACATTCATTATAAATGTTAATTGTGTATATAGAAAAGTATAAACAAGGAAAAAAATGTTACAATAAATTTTTTTGACTTTTTCACATATATTTAAATATTCACCCAAACTGGGATATTGTAGATTTTGTAACTTGTTTTTTCTACTTATCACATTGCAAATATTTGATTGTATAATGGAATATTCATTAGAAACTAGATTTTTAATAGCTTCATAATACACCATGAAAAGGCAATTTTTAAAAAATCCCCTCATGATGATTATGTGAGTTCACAAATTTTGTACATATATCTATGTTATGTAATATTTCTAATCTTAGTTTAGTACTCTTTTTCAGTGGTTACTGCTATTCTAGTAATAGATTCCAAACTAAATGGTGGATTTTAAAATAGTGAAACTACTACATTCTCCTTAATAAAAAAATTTAGGTACCCCCTTGTGGTTGTTTTGGTTGACTGACAAAATCATATTGTATTCCCTCCCACCCTTCCACAAACAGTAATGAGGCTCTACACTGTGCCAGATACTGTACTTGGGGCTGGGGATCAAAGACTGAGGATCCAGTTCCCACTCCTAAGAAATCCATAGTCTCAAGGAAAATAAACGTTCAAATAAAGAACTGAAATTCAGTATACCTATTGGAATGAAGGTGTACATGACGAGATGCCTTTAGAGGTAGAAGAAGGTGCGAAGTCAGCCTGGGAGTATGGAACAAGTTAAAACTTGAAGAATGAA